>NW_017805625.1:4570314-4593593 GCF_001891065.2 Hippocampus comes | reverse complement strand
TATCTGCTCAACTGATGCTTGTTGCGAAGTCACTTTGGCAGACAGTCAGTAAATCTGTTTGCGGCACAATCAAGCTTGTGCCCAATTTTGCATGAGCAAACCTTTGGTAAATTGGGCCCGAAGATGCTTTTTTTACAAACCTTGACTATGTGTGCAAAGTATTTCCCCTCAACATGATTGTCAGTCTTGATGAAGATCTCTCTGAGGATCGATTCTCCAATGGGGTTGTATTTGGCATTGAATTTGTCGAAGCGATGGAACGTGTTGCGGTCCTGGAAACAAACAAAAACAAGTTAGTCAGTCCAATTTATTATGACCAGTATATCCTCAGAAGGGTTGATATCTGGTCCTCCTTGCTGCAATCGCTCACCGCATGCATATCAAGCGTGTCGACGCTCAGGTCGAAGGCTGTCAGGTTCATGGTCTCAAAAACCTCTTTGAGGGTTTGACCTCGGCCACGCTCAATGTGAACAATCTCCTCAGGGTATTTTTTCATGGCCCTCTTGATGAAGCGCAGCAGGTGCTTCTGGTTCATACAGGACGACGCGTGTATGTGTGTGTCTACCTGCATACACACACACACACACACACACACACACACACACACACACACACACACACACACACACACGCGCGCACACACACACACACACACACACACACACACCATGATTTCAATCTTCAAAAGGCAATTTGGTCAATTACAAACAAACATCAGGCTTCTCATAAAAGTGGAATTCTTTTCGCTGAGCCAGCACCGTTTGGTGGATCTTACTTTGCGTATGTTGTAAAAGTCTCTGTGAGGAACTTTCTTCTGGGCTGCCAGCTCCTTCATTTCATTTAGGAGGATGTGCATTTGATATTTGGAGCTTAAATACTGTAGGCGCCGGTAGCAAAAAGATTTCCTGTTAGAACAGACAAAAGAAAAAGTGATTGTCACCCAGAGTCTGGACCACCTCTGCTAGAATATTAAAAAAATAAAATAAAAAATAACTTTTTTTTTTTTCTCTAATACTTACACTGGGCCATTAATGATGAGAGCCATCATGACGTTCATGTCTGCGATATATTCTTTCAGGTCAGGATACGGCAGGTCTAATAGGGTACTTCTGCAAATGTGGAGATGATGGACAAAGTCAGATTACCCAGGCACCGTTGAACCACAGTTGTCCATATGCGGGACACATACTTCTCCATGGTGGTTTTCTTGGTATAAACATGCATGACTCCATCTATCATCTTGCAACCATATCCCGTATCTGAAGGCAGACTTTTGGGGTCCAGATTGTCATAAGGGTGCGTCTCAGAGACGGGTGGGTGGACAGGAGCATCTGTACAAAAAGAAATCAATCAAATAGTCATCATAATCTAGTGGAGAAGTTGCATCATCTCAGCTGCTGACTGTTGTGTTCAAAACGGCAGCACAGAACTTGCTCGGGGAGGAGAGTCAAAGTGTCTAATGATCTAATTGTGCACAAAACAACATGGTTGACTTTGGGATAGATTTCCTTTTGCTCCACAGGAGACTGCCCGATTCAGAACAATCCCTAAAAATGATCCAGAAATGAACAGTAACAAACCAAAAGGTTTGCAAGATGCAAAACAGAAATACAGAATGGGGATTACAATGGGAGATTGTCAAACCCTGAAACCAGCACAAATCTGTGGGGTAGCCGTAAGCGGGGTAGGGGGGGGGGAAACTATCGGTGATGATGAATGTGGGGGAAAAAAGCTTCAATTTGCTAGGGAGCATAAAAAAAACTGTATAGTCTGGAGCAACAAGAAAAGGGGTCATGCGGTCCGATGAGTCCAGATTAGGAAAGAAGAAATCAGGTCAGATGACTGAATTTGGAATGCTCATATTTTTCCCTTGATGGCACACATATTTTCAGAATGAAATGCCAAGATCCACAAGAGTCGATTACACAGTAGTTAACGGAGGCATCATTTCTGACATTTCAGAGAAGCCTAAAACCCCAAACCCCCATGAGTGGCTATATCAAAACAATGCCGCCGTGTCATCAAAACTAGAAGGCGTTCGACGAAAAGATTATAGCATGTGACACAACTACATTGGTGAATGTATGTGATACCAGCGTCGACAGGGGTCTCGGGGAATTTGTCATAAATTCCCAAGTCCAGTAGCTTCAAGCCAAGGTCCTGCAAGGCGTGAGCTGTCATCTTGCAAAAGGACTGCAACGACCTGTTGATGTACTTCTCCCGAATGAACAAAGCCTTCACCACACACTTGGCAGCATCAACCAGGTCAGTGAAGGGCACCTGAGGAGACACTCCCGGTTGTTATTTTTTCCCCCCAAAAACAAAAAAAACAAACTACGAAGACGTCCTCACCCCGCATTTTTCCTCTCCAGATATTGAAACCCGCTGATACTCTCTCTCCATTGGCACTTCCCGCTCCTTAATGCCATTATCAACGGCATCAACACTCTTCTCCTTCATTAATCTTAATAGGGGGGCAGAGAAGACAGTGGCGAGTTTCAAATCAGGTCAGTGGAGATTCATACCACCGCATAAAAATGAGGAAACGGCTCAATTAATCTCTGGCAGTTTGGGCTTTTTTTTTTTTTTTTGCCATCCAATTTTATTTTAGAAGCACATAAACATGGGGACCCTTTCAGCCAGAACACTGAGCATCTTTCAAGCCCCCAGGTTAGGGAAGAAGATGGCGTTACACTGATAATGTTGCCAAAGAGCTGCCACTAAGTAGTACTGCATATTACATCTCACAAGTATTTACAGAAGTTATTTTATATACAGTATTGTGGTTCTTCCCACCCGTCACTGAACCCGGACAAATTTTACATTAGGAAAAATCTCACGGCACACCAAACAAAACGTCGCAAAAAGTATATACTGGACTCTAAAATGATGATGATTCTTCTCAGCCGATGTACTCACAAACGTTAATCTATTGTATGACTGAACAAGTTAAGTGTACCTTCCGTCATCTAGTGCAGGAGCATGTCATTGTTAGCGTACATCGCTAGCATAGCTCAACGCGCAAAGATCCCGTACATTATTTGGGGTCAAGGAAATAATAATTGTCAGCACAGTGACAGAACATTGGCAGATCTCACGCAGCCCACCCAGATGATCTCTTGTCACACGCGCGCCACGATGGTGAGGAACTCACTGATAGGTCGAAACCGAAGAGCAAAATCACAACGTGAAGTGGCGCACACTCACTCGAGGTCTGCGATACTGTCGATTTTCAGGAAGTCCTGTTTGGCGCGGAGCAAGATCTCGGGCTCAAGCCTTGGCGTGAGAGGCGGCAGCGCAGGGAAGCGTGTCGGCGGGAGGGCGGCGAAGGGCAGGGGCAGATTTGAGGTTAAGCACACCAACAGACTGTGAACAATGGTACAGTATATGCACTACACACGCACACAAGAGACTGCTTAAGGAATTTACGGAATCAAGGTGAGACATGATCACCCAAATTATCAGATTAAGCGGTGCGGATTCGGAAAGCGGCAACCCATCTCCTTGTGTGCTATGTGTGTCCAAGCGAGTAAGCGCAAGTGAAAGCCAACACTTTTTTTGCCTGCTCTGTACAGCTTATGCGCGTCGGCTTGGAAGTTCCTCACTTGATGTCCTGGCTGATCTGCCTCTCAAGTCTGTGCCGGCGCTCCTCCAGCTGCTCGATGGGGCTGTCCTCTGGGAACTCGTAGGGGGCGCTGCGCATCTCACTTTCTGCCATGCTGAGCGTGAACAGCTCCTGCCGTCGGCATCAAAAACACAAGTCGCCAATGTGGGGAAAACATCTGGGCTCGTGCTTGGGAGCGGAAAAACAAACAAGAACGAAGACCTCGGCCAAGGCTAAATCATTTATCATTGGCAAAGTCAATGGTTCAGGGGGTCTAAGCTTTGTATAGGTCCAAGGAGCTCAAATGTCATCTCGATGCAGAATTTCGCAATGTTAGCGCATATCCCACTCAGAAACCTAACAGCCTTAAATCAGGGTTCCCACTTTTCCACTTGCTTTTTATTGATGGACCTTTTAAGGACTTTTGAGGGCTAATTTAGCCATTGTTAAGGACCTTTTCTCCATTCAGCAGAGGAGTCACGGTGGATTTAATGCCGGCTCGGCAATATGCGGGCTGAACAGAAAGCCACATCTCACTGAGCTGGTGTTCAAATCATTGCTGCCAAAGGAAGGCCACATCTTTATTTTTAGGGGCAATCAGCTAACCCTTTATTTGACATATTGCATGTCAAATTTTCATTTTCGTACCTGTAAAATAAAAATAAAAAAAAAAAAAGTTCATTTTCAAAAAAAAATTTTTATTAAGAAAATATAAAACTTCCAATTTATTTTCAAATAAAAGTACATTTTTATGGATTTTAGAAACTTTCCCTGAAAATGAAGGACAATTAAGAACAGAATTTTACTTCTTTTTTATGGATATTTATGAACTTTAAGGACCTGTGGGAACCCTGTAAATTCCAATCGAGCCACAAACGAACACTTTGCAGATTCATTCTCACCTCTGCAATTTCTTTGTACTTCTCTTCCATGGAGGTGCGCAGGTCAACCGGGAGGTGTTTCAGAGTGACGGGGTTTCCCGGGAGGGAACGTTGGGGCTTGAGAGGTTTGGACCCAGACACACCACACAGATCTGTAGGCAAACCAGATACGCTGGTCACTGATGAGTTTAACCCTTTCGTGCACCCTGTAACCTGATAACATGATAAGATGTCCACTGTAGGAATCGCTGTCCCTGAAAGGGTTAAAATAGAGGTGTTAGCCCAAAAATTCATTTGTTACTATTACTGACACTACATACAGCGACCCGAGAAGCATCGTCTTTGTAAAGACTGGATTGTGATGGATCACATGACAACGTGCAAGCTGCATGTCCAATGTTTTGGTCAGTGACTGTAAATAAAACTGTGCAGGCTAATGGGGTGTGGATGCACACGGGCCACGTGCGGGGTGTTCCGGACCACGGCTAAATCCCAAACAATGCCATCAATCACTTGAATCACTTCGGACTGAAGTTGAAACAGCTGAAACAGACACATTGTGCATCAACTCACCCAACAGGCAAAACAAACAACTGTACCGTCTTGGACGCAAATAGAAAAAGGAGAGACTTGTGGTAGACCCAAGATTCCAGAGTGTGTGTGATGGTAAACTGCTCCGTCAACAAACTACAATTATAGTCTCGTTTTGAGCCACTGTGAAAAATATTGGAGCTGGCATTTTGAAAGTAGTTAGTACAAAACATAAAACAACAGCCATTATACAAATAAGTCAACATATTTCATACGTACGTAAACACATTTTCCTTGTACTTGTATTGTAACCGACAATCGTCCATTTGAATTTGACTGTACGCAGTGGGCAGCGATCAACGTGTGAATATTGTTCATGGTTTCAACGTGGAGTTGCCTCACGGACAGCGAAATGTAGCTTTCAGCAGAATCTCAAAAGCTTTCTTAAAGAGGTTTAAGAACCGCTGCAATGGTGCATATGAAGTGTCCTAAATGTCAAATTCGTTCATGGGTAGGTCCACACAAAGCATTGGCTTGTACATGCACCTGAGGTTGACAGAGGAGTTTTCCGTTAGAGACCTGCTGCAAACAGATGGCAGCGTCCACGCCACTACGATGCAAACACGCTGAAAGAAAACTAGTTGAGGCCGCACAATTTCTGTCCCCCAAAAAATCAATAAAAAATAAATAAAACGCTCGTCCTGAGGTTTTTATTCCGTTGTCAGACACGAGCTTGTTATGCAGCCTATGAAAGTGACGTGTTCACTCACTCCAAGTGAAATGATGAGCAAAGGACAGTGACACCGTAAAACATGTCAACGCACACAGAGTCCTCCTCAGTTTAGCATGCACTAATCCCCCAGCCTCCCCACCCCAGATGACTCTTAATCCAGCAATCCTGAAACTATTTATCTCGGTCGCATCATGTGACTATACCGGGGGGGACGACGACACACATCCATCCCAGCAACAGGCGCCCTACAAAAAAAACAAAAACTTGTTTTTGTCATCATAATTACTGGCGTCCAAATCTCAATCTAAAGTAGATGTTTTTCAATGCTTGAGTTGACAAGTTACGTGTGGACAAAAATGTCGCCTGGTCTGTAAACGTGTGGGATGCCCTCGGCATCAGTATAATTTGGGGCACCTCAACAAAAGGGTCCAAGTGACTTGAAATTTTTTCGTTTCCTCCTTTTGCTACAGCCACGGCAAAGGTGAGGCATTTCTTTGGTTCTTTGTGTGAATGTGTTGCTAAGGGTCGAGGAAGCGCCTCACCTCAAAAATGTCATTGGTTATTTGTGAGAATGTATTTTGGAGCAAAATGCTCCAGCTCCTCCACTCTCTTCGCTCTGCCCCGACATAACCTTTGGAATAGTCAAGCTCGGAGTCCTGGGCGGCCAGTTTTGGCAGTTGCATTTTTATCATGTGTTTACTCAAGCAATGCTGACAACAACAAAAAAAGAAGCTGAAAACCCGCATTTTATATCGAGTCTATGAGTCCAACTCAAAGCCAACTAAAAACTGGTTTCATGCTTCATGTTCACTTGTTTACTAAAGTTTCTAATTCAATAGCATGAGCAAGTGGTCAAACTTGGGACTGGGAATGTATGGTCTCAATATACCTCATATTACGGTATTTGTCCCACACTGTTAAGCCAATATATGACAATAACTTTACTATGATTGCACGTATATATAGAATGAAAGCGGTTCAGAGGCCAGTGTAGAGAAAAACAGGGCTTCCGTTACGAGAAGTCTTATCTCGCTTTCATGTCGTGATTGGCTTATGGTGACTGATTCAATCAACGGTTATCAAAGGTGTGATGTGTTACTCAATGGCCACTTCGAGAGGAACGACCGAGGTAAGTACAGAGAGTGCTGAGAGCGTGAAGCCCTGCAGCGTTGCGTCTGCGCCGATCTCAGCCGTGTGTCACCGGCAAGCTGTAACCCCGAGTACACAAAAAAGAAGCGACGGTGTCATGCTAGGACATCTGAGCCCACGGCATTTTTATGAGTGATTCAGTCAGGCAAAGCCAAGAAAGCATGACAACAATGTTTTGTTCTGTACATACGTTGGCACACGTTAGGTGTTAATTTGTGACACACCCTTGCGCTCTCACATGGCCTGTTCTCCCATTTCATTCAAATATGCAAAACATATCATTATGATCTCTGTAATCAATATTATTATGGAAAGTACTGAGTTTGTAATTTTTACAAACTCAGTTACATTTCAACGATGGATATTCAGAGGATAGGTGTGAAGACCTGATTTTTTTTTAAATTAATCAAGATTTTTGCAATTTTACTACACAGCGAAAACTGTGCGTCTTGTATTATCGCCACAACCGAGCTGCATAGGTACATTTTAATAACAAGAAAATGTTCCTTTGCAAAGGTAATCGTACTCATTGACACGGTCATACAAATATTGGTTGAACAATTGTTTCCTATTGTGAGTTGTCGAACTGTACAGCAACATTCTTAGCTTAAGCTGTCAATGTTGTGCCCCTGAAGATGACGGCTGTTAAAATGAAAGAAAGAGTTGAATGTGTTTGAAAATGGAGGGGATATATTTTATAATTGATTTTTTTTTCCATTTAGAGATTTCACTTGGTTCACTTCGAGGCTAAGCAAAGACACAGATGATCCTTAGCAACCAAAGATGAGACTAAACCTCCACCTTGGGTCCTCATCTTGAACATGATCTTGTAGGTAAACAAATGGATGGCATTTGCCAGGTGAAACTCTTGTTTTCAAAGTTGTTAGTAGTGAGGACATCGTTGATTCCACTGTGAGATGAGTTTGGCGGGGAGCATTTTCACAGCTAATGTGACAGCCTTGATAAGGAAACAAGTAGACCACAGTCTGTCATACGCCATCACAGAATAACAACACAAAAATCACAAGACAAGCTGCTCACACAAAAACACCGCCCCGAATGTGTCTCCTCTCTAATGAGCCTGATCTTGACATTGAGATAATAAGGAACTGACTGAATGCACACTCTTGCTGCATGTGTTCTCATTATGCTCTGAAGTGATTAAGCCACTCTGGGGGGGTAACAGCACCATAGGCAGATGCCCTGAATGTCCACCCACTGCAATAAACTGAAGCCCATCAAGCTTTGCTAAGATCAGCATCATAGCAACAGAGCAGCCTGGCAAAATGCATGACGCAGCCGCCTCTTCCATATGTCCTTCCCCATAAGAAAAACAGGCTGTCAGCATACCACACACTAACAAGAGTTTCCCAACACATCATCTGGGGCTTGTGTAACCTTCCTTGCATGATAAGAACCTTCGGTGCCGGCCATAAAGAAGGTGTTGAAACTTGTAGCACAGTATTCCACGTCAACACAGCAGTCATTGTGAATGAGTGTAAGTTACAATACCTCCTCTGCCCTCTCTTGCTTTCACAGTTACTGTCGCAGTGGCACGGTCTGATCTCCTGCGGGATGCTGGGACATTTAACTAGGCCTGGGACAGTCGGTGTACCCTCCCCCGCTGGCCCGGTACACAAGAGAGAATGACAGCAAATAGAGAGCGAGAGAAGAGACAGGATATTCTCCCCTCTACGGCGTAAGCTGCTCTAGCGCCGCGATCTCACAATGTCCCTTCTTTTTCTTTTTGGCTCGTGCTGTTGCGCTGTCAATATGGTGTTGAGCTGGTTCCCCCCCTCTTTTCTGGCAGAGCCCCCCCTCTCCCTCTCTCGTTTTCTCTCTCTTTCTCCTCGTGTGGCTCTCAGCTGCTTCCTGGTTTTCACCGGTTTGCAGAGCATTGGCAGTCCAGACTTGAAGCAAGCGGATTTAAATACTGGACTGGAACATACCACGGGGCTAAAAAAATGGGGGGGGACGGGTGCGGGAGGGACTGGAACGAACCACCTCAGCCTCCATTGTGCTTGATATTGGAGGAGGCCCTTTCCTTGTGGCCACGCCCACTCTCCTGCCTTGTTCCCTCCTCCTCCTACTTGTCAATAAAGTTGCGTCATGATTGCGTGCCATTTTATTTCAAACATGGAGGCAAACTTCTTAAGTCTGCTGTATTTGCAGAAAAAAAGAACTCTGTTCGGGATGTTTTTGTTTTTCCTGTTTTGATTCACTTGTCGCGAGAGGATGTTTCACTGCGTTAGATTTATTATTGTTTAAAATATTTGTCATACTTTACGATTCGTAGGGTGAGCACATATATGATTAACATGCATGCTAAATTCATTTAAGACTTTAAATATTCCTCTGATGTGAATACTAATACTGTATAAATATTAAGCCTACCGACTGACCAAACTGAAGCAGTGGTGGTGGTGCCCCCCCCACCCCCCAAAAAAAAGGGGAAGCTCGTGCGATGTTGCCTTGATTTTCATTCATTGTTCATTCATCCTAATGCTTGATTGTCGAAATGTTCTCTGTAATTGGCTGGCAACCAGTCCAGAAGCTCATTTTCAATCTGTCAGGACACCATCAGCGGTTTATATAATGTGAACTAAAATGAACAGTCTGTAGTTGATAACCATAATCAGCACCAACCCAGCGTTGACTCAGACACGCAAACACAAATTACAGGTATCTAGTTTGTTCGGATGATTTGAATTCTTCAGCATGTTTTTCATAAAAGGACATGAAACCTCTCTGTATTCTAAAGGGAAATTCATTTCTTGGCGTGAGGGTTTTTAACACATGCCTCGCAATTGAAAATAGCATACAGTCAATAGTAGTTGGGTGGCGCACTGCGTGTCAGCAGGTTAGTGAGCACAAATATTTGACTAGCCGCGGGTGCCTGTCACCCAACAGCAGTGGCAGTTTGGTCCAGCTATTTTGGTTAATTATAGAAATATATTCTTTCAATCAAATCTCTCATAAAACCCATTTGTGACCTTAGTTGAGATCTCATCTACCGGTATCACACACAACATATGTATAAACTGTGACTGACCGATGTCTCTGTACTAGCAAAAGCTGACCGCAGTGAAGTTGGCTCGGATAAGGGTGAGAAACAGATCGAGACTTGCTTTTTCAGAGAGCTAATAAGCGGCACATGGGAGTAGCTGTGCGCTTTGTTTCCCAGTACAAGGAACAAAAACAGGCATTGCAGTAGGGAGCAAATCTGGAACTTTGCACAAAAATTCCCACGTGAATTCACCACAAAATAGCACACATTGACTCCTCACATTTGTGCATGTTGTGTCCAACTCTTTGGAGCCAACAGATGAGTTCCCAACGGCCCTTAACTTCTCCGCAGCTCATCACACAGAAATACAAGCTATGTTGCACACACACATATGCAGTGGCAGATGCACACTGAGGATCATTACAGTACATAACCAAGGAAACAATTTCAAACCTCTGTTTCATATCAGTGCCACTTTTACAATATGTGAATATTGCAGGCATGCTTTATGACATGTCTCGGGGAAAATACATTACAGTAACATTCAGTCCAAAGGTAGAAGCAATAAAAAAATGAATAGTGTTCTGACCGCACTCCTATGTACTTGCGCTTGACTTAGTTATTAAGAGATTATTTTCAAATCTACTGTAGCACTTTAACTCACACCATTGTCTGGATTCACTGGGCTTTATTCGCCTGAGTTCAAATTCATGAAATACAACGAACTACTGCCTATTCGCGGTACGCTATTCACAAATTCACCTTTTTTTTCTTCAGCTATTAGTTGAAATCCGGCAAGGAGCATTTTTTTCAAATACGCTATAATGCTGTGTGGGAAGTAAATGAATAAAGACATGATAAGGGGTCTCAGCAATTGCTATCAGATAATATATAGACAGGCCAAAAACCCGTGTACAAAATTTTTTGGGAACATGTGTCAAGCTGAGGCTATTTAAACCTGCAGAGGATATGCTTGACCTTGTGTTATCTCTCCCACCTGTTGGGGTGATGGCTTCTGAGGCCCTCCCAAAATCTCTTTCCCACCACTGACAGACCTCAACACACAAGGCATATGTAGCAGCAGAAAGGCGTTGAATTTTCCATTCAAACTCTAAGTATGCTGCAAACATGGCAACGAAACTTTTCCATGAAAACGTTTTTCAGAGTGGTCTTTTGATGTCATTTCATCACAAAAACGGACTACTCAAGATTTTTTTTTTCTCAAAAACAGACAGGATCTAAATGACACTGAAATTGTATTAGAGTTTGCGATTAAAAAATAGTAACAGGTGAGTGTACTTTCGTAGAAAGGGTTCTGTCAGTCGTCATCTGTACCTACCTACCTAGGTACAGATGACGACTGACAGAACCCTTTCTACGATGGAACTTTCCTGTACGACTGAGAGCCTCCACAAGCAGGTGAGTGTACTAAAACTACAGTCTCCTCAACCAACCCTTAACCTTATCTTGAATTTCAATAATCCGTATTGCATATGCAATATGCCAAGTATGTCATGTCATGTGACAGTGAGGTTCTTTGTTATTGACTGAGGAGAAAAAAAAAAACAGCATAAAATCCACAAATAGTTTCTGGGACTGATGACAGCGTCGGTGGACGTTCGCAGCATGTGATTCAGATGGGTTGTTTAAAAAAATAAAATAAAATTACGCTGAGGTAACTTGACTCAGAGCAAACACAATGTCGCCTATTGCCCCAGTACACCTGGCACTTGGCATGAGCATCTTACAACTGCTTTCACAAGAGCTGTAGCAACAATTCGGCCTTGACATAGGTTAAATATTTTAGTTAGCCTGTTAGTTTAGTAGTATCACTATGCAAAAACATCATCGCGAGTCCCACATAAAACTTTGTCAAGGGGTGGCACAGGTCCAAGGAAGAATCCATTTCGATGTGGAGTTTTTCTTCCAAGTCTGGGGGAGGTACCAAGTGGGACAGTGACCAACCAGCTCCAGCAGATGGCGATGCTGTCAAAAAATATGGTTGCACCAGGGAGTGGGAACCCATTTTAACGCACATTATCGCCACCCACAGGATTTTACGTGTGCAGCTTGTTTTTTTTTCAGTCAAACTGGGACAGATGTTCAGCCTTGTCTGTGCTCCACTGAACACTGTACTGTTCATCTTAGTGAAAGGCTATGTTTTTTTTTAATACAGATCTTGTTTTGGTTGTCATTAGACTGATGTTGTCGTGAGTGTAAAAGGGTTTGTGTGGAAAATGGAAAAAGGGAGGGATCATTGAAGATTACATGGTCACGCAAAGCAGTAATTCAAGGCGAGGATAGAAATTCATTCCACCTTTCAGGCAGACGCTTTAAGAGCAACTCTATATCACGACACGTAGCCCAGGCTGCTTTGCTACAGTGCTACATTACATATTCTGCTTCATGTGATGCCAATAGGGTCCAATGGGATGGAGCCCCCTGCAGATGTAGAAAGTGACAAGCTAATCCACGTTTCCATGGGGGGGAAGAAAAAAAAAATCAACAAACATCAGAGAATCATTTCAAATCAATCGAGATTGCGCTATGGGTGCTGTAGAGTTGAGTTTATTTTTATACTCGTAACAATTCAAACACAAGCTGCTCAAGAGACAATGCAGCAGATGCTTCTGGAAGACAATTTGTCATTAAAAGAACTATAACACTGACAAGGAGTTTTGGTGGTCCATATGTGGCTCTCATGACAGACCGGGCATTGAGTCGGTTCAGCCGAGCGACTAATTGAGAGCACAAAAATGGCTGCAGAGACCTCTAAGTTATTTATTACTGCAGCAAAGATGAGTTTCCTCAGCAAATATGGTATAGTAGCTACAGCAGCAGCACCATAAACACAACATTTGCACATAGTCATAGCATGCTGCTACTGCTATACTGTGGTTGCACAATGAAATCAATATAAATGTGGAATTGCTTCAAAGATGAATTGCTGGTCTTTTTTCTGCTTTACCTCGACCACCCAGCAGGCAGTCAAGCCTCCGCTTGATCTGTAATCATCTCATCACACTAACTAATCGAAAAGCATATTCAACACCTCAGAGAAGCAGTCAAAATATTGTGTTAATCGCTATGGATGCAGTGAAAAACCAGCACAGTGAAACCTTAAAAAAATTCCCAAAAGAAATCATTCAACCAAACTTCCGCAGGGCCAAACTGTCACAACGCAAACATTTTTAGTTACGGTACAGGCCATGTTTTCAATGCAATTTATTTTAAAATAAAGTTAAGTAAAACAGTCTATTAACTTTAACAAGGACAATTCAAGCCTTTAATGAATGGAAAAATCATGTTTTTTGTGGGAGCGGGGGTAGGAACATAAGAAGCCGGAGTACCCAGAGAAACCCAACACAAGCACAAGGGAGAATGTGATTCAATCCCCAAACTTATGAACTGTGAGGCAGACTTGCTCACCACTCGTCCACTGTCATGTCAAGTACTCTACATCCAGAAATAAAAGTTGTGTCATCATTTTAGGGAAGAAACTGGGAATAATAGGATAGTGAAATGTGATTATTATTTCTACGTTATCTAAACATACTGGTTATATTGCCATAAGGTGCACAGAAAATGTCATCACCTACTCATGGTGACATAAATGACAGAGGTAAACCAACAAGATAGAATGACTGCACAGTTGTGCGGCACCCAAGTGCAAGTGGAGATAACGATGGCGCCTGGCCATGCCCAAATGATAAGAGTCACCACAACAAAGAGGACGGCAAGTGGACCCAAGAGCCACGTTTGTAAACGTCTATTTCCAATATTCAACCTGAGCATAATGCCTTTTGCACAACTCATTTGAAAAAGAAATTAATTCCTCAGCGTGTACAAAACTTTTTTTCAAAAAGGCAAAGCCTTCCACCTCTGTCAGTGCCTCTTCCTTTCACGTTCCTTTTTCACAGTGCCAAATATTTCGATTTTTTTCACTGTAAAGAATCCCCATTTCATCCTCACTCACCAGTGCTGGTGGTGCTCTGCAGGCTCGCCCTCTTGCGGAACTGGGACTTGGGCTTCCCTGAGCTGTCGCCGGTAGAGAAAGATGCTGACATCTTGCTGCCTGCACTCATGCGGCGAGTGGAGCAAAGCCAGTTAAGGCTGCGCAGAAACCAGAAGAGGGAGGGAGGAGGAGCGGCTCCAACGCATGAGCTCCGTCTCACGTTGGGGCAGCCAGGCGGCAGGACCCACGCGAGGCCGTGAGAGGGTCCTCTGCAGCATTCGCTCCTCCTCCTCCCAGCCAACCGTAGGTCAAGAGCAACTCTAAAAGCAAGGATTGCCCAACTCCTGCAGAGAGCCATCCTCCTTGGTTGCCGTAGCAACCAGAAAATAACCTTTAAGCAGCTAATGTAAAGGGATCCAGCTGCAGGAGGACACTGGTTGCGAGAGTTGCAGCTGTATGACAGACAGCTTGCCACAAAATGGGCTGAGCAGGAAGGTGAGCAAGGACAAAAGTTTTTTTTTTCTCCAGTGGTCTAAAAATAGCACAGATACACAACCAGAACGCAAAAAGCAGACAAAAAAATAAAACACTTGGAAAGTGACCAGAGGCACTCAAACAAACGAGTTTTATACCAGTGCCCTAATCTTCTTCTGGAAAGTTCAGAAAGAAAAGCTCTTCTCAGACCAGCAGCGGTCAACTATGCTGGTCAACTATTTTCATAGTTGACTGCTTGTCACTGTTCCTATAGTAACAGTGACAAGCAGCAATGTTAAACAACCACATGATTTGCGCTTCTTCCTGTTTAGCCGTTTATATTACATTCAGCAAGGGTTAAACACAAATTAAGCCTTTGTACACTGCAACACTAATGTTAATGACATTATTATTTTGTCTTTTCAAAATAATAGTTTTCTTCATTAAAAAAATATCTTTTTTCACATATCTTTGTGATTGACATTACCATACACAGATGCAGATTAATAAGATTTTCCTGCCGCAAGATGAAAATGCTTTTTTTATTTATCTCTAATATCACTACAAGCATAAAGAATCTGTGTGTGTGTGTGTGTGTGTGTGTGTGTGAGTGTGTGTGTGTGTGTGTGTGTGTGATGCAAGAAAAAAAGATGTAGAAAAGATGAAAACTGTGTTAGCACATTTTGGAACTGCTTTTGCAGTCAGACTGAAGCAAGAAAAGTCAACAGTACCACCTAGTGACAACAATTATTTATGCAGCTTGCAGTGAAAATCCTTGAATGGACATAGACAATGATCACCGTTGATCAGCAAATATTTATTGTGTCGTTGTATTCATAAATCTAAATTAAATTACTTTTTAAATACAGGCAGCGGGGTATCCTCGTGATAAGCACGTATGTCTCACAGTTGCAACGTTTTGTAAAAAAAACAACAAAAAAAATGTAATTCAACTACACGCTCGCTGTGCCTCATCTACTACAGTATAATAAACATCTCTTAAAACTTGACAAAAGCACTGTTGTCAAACAACTCGCTTGATTTGTAAAATTGCATCCTTACCCAAAAGAATGACTTTGTCCAATTCAATACGAAAACAAACACGCTACCTTAGCCATGGTTAGACAGGCTGGTGGGACAACAGCTATTCAAATGATAAAAAATAAGCATTATTATCTCCCTGATAATTACATACGGGTAAACTTAAATCGCACAACTGCACGAATACCTCTCAAACGATGACAGTGCACATTACTTGTACTTTTCATCTTCAACTATCAACCAAGACCTTGTAATTCGGACAAACTGGATGAATAGAAAATGGAATGGTTTTGTGTGGGAGTCACGTGACATCGTGATACTTGAAGATGCAAACAACGGAGCAAAGACATTTTAAAATACAGAAACCACAAAAATAATTCAGAAGACAAATTTGAAATGCGGACGAAAAATATGTTTTTACTAAATTGGTGAATAGGATTGGATGAGAAATTGGTAACTTACCACCACCCGACATGGTTGCGGATGAATCGGAATTCGGGAAGCAGCTCATTAAAACAGGAAGTTGAGTTGCCTGTCAAAACACGACGAATCAATAGTTGTAGTTTTTTTTTTAAAACCACTTAAGCATAACATTCGCTAGGGTATAAATGAGTCAAATGCCATAGACCCCGAAGGCTGCGCTGCTAACTAGCCGCCAAATTAGCTTTGTTGGTGTTTTAGTTTTTCTTATGCCAACGTTACCGTTATTGTCTAATAAATTATTGTACTAACAAATAAGCACGTTGTTTGTTGTTTTACCTTGGCTTTATAATGTCAGCATTTGCGGAGTTAGTACAGGAGCAATTGTGTCTTTATTGTTGAGTGCTGCATGCTGTGCACTTCAACTAAACCCACAAATCGTTTCCGTCGCACCACAGCGTCCCTCCCGACTCACTTCCCTTTCGAGACACAAGTGAATTAATATACAGCAGTATGATTTGTTTTTAAATTAAAATGTAAACACAATGTTGAACAGGTGTATTCATAGAAACGTCTTGAGATGTAAACAATAAAAAGGTAATAAGTACTGCCACATTGTAACTTTGAAGACGGAAGTCCATCACTTTTACACACCACGTGAACCTTTGAAACAAGAAGCTATCAGTTATTAACAAATAAGTAGACTGTAGTGCAGGGAGTGGTATGGGTGGCTGTCAGGAAACATGAACCTTTTCCCTTGATGTCCAAAGTGCCCTTTTGATGAGCAAAAAAAGGGACAAAATGTTGATCAGTTTTTTGCTTGTAAACCACTTCCTTGTAAAACGTTACTGAAACAACAAAGTATTATTTTTTTTCTTTTTTTTTTTACAAACGTAGACGATAAATATGAAACAAAACAATGAAAAACACAAAGCACAGCTGTAACTCTTATGCTCCATGTAGTCGAACGCTATTGCATAAACAGACCCAATATACTAGAAAGGGGAGCCCCTCTTACTGTCCATTCTGTTGGACTGAAATTCCACACTGTCTGTATGGCTGAATTCTGTCCAAAACGTCCTTGATCTACACTATACCTATGCTATGTTCTTAAATTAGCTTGCAGACGATGAAATGTCTTTTCTATCGTATTTCTGAAGAAACTCATCTTTTCACGCTTCTCATCCGCCCCCGCATTCTACAGGGTCTTCTTGCATAATAGCACTTCAGCTTCAATGGCCTTTGCCCTCCTACAAGCAGTCAGTGCAAACCACTAACTTGAAAACTTGACTCTTTTTCCCTTTACAACGACAGCAGTATACATTCATACTTGTTCTCTGTAACAGGTTTTCTTATAATTTCCCTCAGGTACGAGCAATGCCAAATCGTTTTCATGCTTTTCCCTACAACTGAGCTCTTATATTGTTGTCATCTCCTGTGGCGCATTTTCAACAGTTTCAATATAGTTCAATCTTTTCAAAGTGTAAATTAAAACCTTTAAATCATTCCCGAACTGATGTTAGGTGTTTTCACAGAGTGCAAAGGGAGACTGCATTATACAGTATTATATATTCGATTCAATTTTATATTTTGTTTAATCAAATGAAGTGGCAATGTCAATCAACTAACTGAACGAATACTCACACTATGAGTCCCAGGTCGTCTTAAAAATAGCCAAAACAAATTTCAGGAGTTGTATGGTTTAGTCTGTAATATATTCAGAGAAGACCACAGATAAGGACTCCCATTCGAGCAGGCTCCTCCCACCACCCACAGCGGCACTGAAAAATGTCACGAGGTAATAATTGCCATGGGGATGGCGCATCCTGGCGGATCTGGGGGCGAGTTGACTGAGGTCCATCGTAGGGGTGTGAGGATTGCCATGCTCCACCATCCTCCATTCTGGAACAGAGAAGCTGCATCATTCTGTGAATAGTCTTTACAGTTTTTTTTTTTTTTTGTATGTGTGTGTGTGTTTTTGCTTTTGAGTTTGTTAAAGTCTGACAAGCTACTCTGTATTGTGGGAGTCGTGGCCTTGTGGATCACAAACTCCTGGTTCTGCCTCATGTAAAGAATATTGAATGATGAGCTTCAAGAGCTGGAATGGCACAGTCTCCACAGTCATTTAGTTGCTATGAAGAAAGGTGAGCACAGAAAGCAAAGATCTTGATCTAACTGGTCCATCCAGGTTCCTATCCTAAACTCAAGTCAGCCCGTTTTGGATCATGTCCAAAAGGATAAGAACATTAGAAGAAATTAGCCTGTTGGGATTGTCATCTCCTGCATTTCTCCTGTGCAATCATGAGAACACTGATGTGTTCTTTTAAAAACATAGAAACTCTTTATTACAACCATAGCTCTCAATGAACTTTTAGCTGTGAACGTTCTACACACGTGCAAGCCATTCTTTCATTTTAAAGATGATTTAAAAAAAAAACAACCTAAACCCATTATTGAAAAGGCTTCACATCATTCACCACTTGGATATACATGAAAGAACATCAAGCTGATTTCAGCTCTCTCACTCCAAAAAAAAACAGAATATCATGGTAACCCTGTATTCCACGTGAGTAAAGCACCTGCTATGTCGATTACTTCTGCATGTAGTTATCATATTCAAGATTTGTCTTGTACATAAAACCTGATGAGGCAAGTCAAAGAAACCGCTTATATACATTTCTCCTCCGCGATGATCATCTCCACGACTCGCAAAAAAGAAGGCAGCGGCAGGTCAAAACATTTCAGGCCCCTTGCAATCAATTTCAAAACATGTACTTAACACGCACGAATAAACGTAAAATAAAAAGGTTGGGTAAAGCAGTACAATACACATAAAGCACACTTACAAGTCTACCAAACACATAATTTAGCAAGTGAAAGAATCGAAAAGGGACGTAAGCACCCTGATCAAATGTTGAGCCTCAAGAGAGTACAGATTTCTATTTCTTCAAGAGTTAGCTTATAGTCATAAAGCAGCCTGCTCGCTGATAAGAAATTTAAAAAAAACAAACAAACAAAAAACAGGAAACTGTAGCTTACATGATGTGTGCCAGGCTGATTTCAAGAATTCAGAAAGGCTTTATTCTGAATGAAAGCCTAACTGTCGAACTCAAGACAAAATAAATACTCCCATTCGTACTACAGCGTTGCAATCTTCATTTGTGATTTCCAAAGGCAGAAGATCACAGCACAACAATTGAATAATCCATCGGGACAAAGCTGGTGATCAAAGGCTAACAGCTCAGCTTGATATCTATCTTGAGACCAGCGTTTCAAGATTAAAAAAAAAAGAAATAAATCATCATTCACCGTACAAAGCTGAATGTTTAGCAAAAGCAGCTAACCCCCCCAACCCACCAAACGTTTTTTCCCCAAATATTTCAATTAATTAAAAAACTTTTAAAACTGTTAAATCCACGTCTAACTCCTTTGTTTAACTACATCCTTGTTTTCACACACTGTCAAAAACAGAGAGGAAAACCGATGAGGCAAAGTGCGATACAATCTAGAGAACTACACATTAGGTACACCTGGGCAAGTTAAAGACCCTGTAAAGCGAATGTCGAGGTTTTTTTTTTCTTTTCTAAATGCTTTATCCACATTTCAAAATAATTACTGAAAACATGTGCAAAGTTTGAGAACTATGTAGTATCAGTTTTCCAGTTGTTGTTTTTTTTTTTGTGGGTGTGGCTAAAACAGCACCTCCTGACTCCCTTCGATCATGAGTTGAATTTGAGCGCCTTGGTTTGCATCTGCGATTAACTGGCGTAATTGCAATGTGAAGTTATCTATTCCTGCACCCTAAAAAAAAAATGCATCCTCTCTTTGGATAATCTGTTGGTGTGGCAACTTTAGAGTGCCCCGTTGTTGGCAGTGAGTGCGCAGACGTTACGGAGAGAAGGCGGAAGCGTGAGAGAAAAGAAAGAAATACATCCGATGTAACAGTCAGTGTGTCGACCAGGCTTTATGCTGGTGTGTGTGCTTTAGAGCGCCTTGTTGTCATGGTGTGGAAAAGACCTACCATGACACACGTTTTCCAGATTAAGCAGTGGTATTTGATTGACAAAAAAAAAAACAAAAAACAGTTGAGTGATATGTGGTTTCAGCGCACTCAGCGAACGCATCCGGAGAAAACAGCCTGATGTTTCCCATTTAGCGAACTCGACAATGTTTATAATCATTCAAATTTGGCAGGTTGTTAACATTCTTATCTGTGGTGTGAAATTTGCAAGACATATTTTCACTTTACAGGGACTTTAAGGAGAACAAGTTCATGAACTATTCCAAAAATTCTGCTTTTGCAAGATAATGCTCAGTTTTGAATGGATACGGTCAGCGAGGTATTCATTTCACAATATGCTCGTATTTTGATTGTAATTTGCAGTGGTGAAAAAAATGCACCGCGTCATACTGACAGTGGGAATTTTGCAGTAAGCAAAGGACTACGCTGGGCAAACCTCCCTGACTGTGAAAATCAAAAGTGAACATTATTTGTGAGGATAGGCAGAATATTTTGATCCATCTCTTGTATTCACTCATTTCATAATAATCTTGTCGCATGTCATCAACAACTTTCCTGATGTCGGCAATTACAATGTTGTGAGGGAGGAAAAAAAAAGAGCTAAGTGTCTGTATCGATGTGGTTGTTTTTCGCCTGATCAGTATCCGCAAACTCATAGGTGTCCTCTGCGATTTGTCCGGGTATTCGAAAATCAACAGGTAGAGGATGTGCGGGCTCAGATGCTTGAGACGGAGCCAAGGGGCGGCAGGCCTCCCCCTTCGGACTGGAGGTGCTGTGCGAGTTCTGAGGTTCCAAGTTGCAGGCGGTGCCCTGAAGAAACTGGAGGAAATTTTCCTCAATGGAGCCTTCGCGGCTCGGCAGCCTGTCCTCCACTTCGAGCCCCGCTCGACCAAACAGGCACGGGAGATGTTTGCCCAGTTCCTCCCGGATCTGTCTATTGAGACAGCCGTAGAAGAAGGGGTTGGAGGTGAAGCAGAAGTAACCGATCCAGGTGACCGCCTCCTCCAGAGATGCCAACGCGGTCGGGGAGCTGGCAGCCAGGGCGGAATACAGGTGGAACGAAAAATAGGGCAGCCAACAACACAGAAATTGGCCGCCCACCGCCGCCAACACCGCTGCCGCCTTCCCTCCTCCAAACGGCCGCGCCGGCGTCTCCCTTCCGGTCCCGGTCTCTGTCCCGGAACTGGTAACCATCGTGGACCGGCTACTGAGCGACTCCGATCTCTGACGCCGCGGCGTGTCCGTCCAAGTGGGTAAAGGCCCGTGGTGCATCGCAGCTACCCGAGCAACTTTAAACATGTTGCAGTATACGACGAAAATGACCAGCAGCGGACAGAGGAAATAAAGCAGCGTGAAGAGGATCATGAACGCCAAACGATTCGAGCCGCCCCCCGTCCAGTGCAGCGAGCAGCGCCTCTGACCCTGAGCGGGGGGAGATGAGACGTCCCCACCTCCCCCGCTAGCCTCCAGAAGGGGAGTCCTCGCACCTTGGAGGATCCAGGCGAGCAGCGGCAAAGCGGACATGGCCAAAGCTTTGATCCATATCCCCACTAGCACTGACGCTACCAGGCCGACGGTCATCTTCACCTCGTAGCGCATGGGGTGGATGATATAATAATAGCGCTCCACGTTGATGACCGAGATGGACAGGATGGCGGCGCTGACCAGGAACACGCTAAGGAAGAGGTAACTACGGCACAGGGCCTCCCCAAAGAAGGCTCGACTGGAGAGCATACCGAGGGGCATGAGCACCAAGGCTGCCAGCAGGTCCACCAAGCACAGGTGGAAGACAAAGGCAAACTTGTGGAGTTGCGGGACTTTGGCGATGACCGCCATGATGGCCACGTTGCCCACCACAGCGAGCAGATCCATGAACAGCATGGCCGCCAGGGCTAGCCACTGGGACGGAGGCCAGCCCTCAGCCAGAGCGGAGGTAGACATGTTGGACAGGAGCTGCGGAGGCAGGAGGGAGGAGTTCCACGCTGGCTCCATTGGAGGGTGGGATGAGGCGGGCAGGCAGGGTCCCTCACTGGCCCATCACCCATGCTTCAAAGCCAGGAAGTACGGCCGGAGGACAGAGGCTTGGGAATTAGGTAGGGAGCCGCCCTGTAGTTGTGATGCTGGCCTGGTGGTCGGGGGAGGTTGTTTTTTTTTTTTTTAACAGTCTTTTTCATTGACAAAATCCTCACTTCTGCCCGCAGTCACAAGCAGCCCTGAAGAAAGAGAACACAGTGAGCGGTGAGTTTGCTCTGTTCACTCTCTCTGTGATCATCCAAAGTCAATCCTCAGATGAACTAACGACGACAAGAGAATTCATTTGAACGACTGAATGGCAGAAAGAATGAAGTACACAATCCCAGTTGAGTCACACAGTTTCATTTGTTCAACTCCCCCCACCCCCATACAGGAGGTACTCGAATGGACGCCATGTATCACAGGACACCAACTATATCGGTGGCTCTTGGACAAGAAATTGAAAATGCATGTGCGGCAATACCGTTGGACACTTTGGCTAAACGTCACCCAAGCCGCAGTTCACCGTCCATATAAATATAAATATCCACTTTGAGAAGCTCTTGTAGTTGTGAAGTATGTGTGTGTGTGTGTGTGTGTGTGTGTGTGTGTGTGTGTGTACACATACACACGTGTAAGTACATACATATATACATACATGCATACATATATAGGGAGCCTTATTTTATTTATTTATTTTTATTTTAATACACTAATAATTCTATGTACAAACTGGCCACAATCTTAACACAATCCAATGACATATGCGTTAACAAGGCTGCCTGATCTCTGTCGTATTTCTCATATCTTGTCACAATCATCCATGATGTAACTCGGTCAACAACCAAATGATTAGGAACAGCTCACCGTATACTGTGCAATTCTTCACAGCCCTCTGCTAACTGCAGCCACAATCATAAACATTGTCAGAAATGAACATCGGCATGATGGTAAAAGCAGAATCTTTTGCCACGTCTCACGTATTGGATGTTATTATCCAGTGCCTAATGAAGTGTCTCAAGAGTGTGTACTCTGTGTATTGGAAGGACTTTCCATTGCATGCCCATACAATTCTGTCTCTAAACTCACGGAGCGCAAAGATGCATCAGGTATAAACTGGATCGTTTCTGATTATGACACCGCGAATTAAATGAAGACTTAATCCTTGAATGATTGCCTCCAGTAAGCACTTTGAGTCTAAATCAAACAACAGGGTGCCCCAATTCAGATTTCCCCTCCTGCCAGGTTTAGTCATGTCTTACCACCCACTCATTTGTATGTTAAATCATTAATACATTACACCCACTGTGTAAAGCAAGGCATTACCGGTACATTTCTCATCGTACATTAAGTTGATTCTTTTCCTCCCTCGTCATTTTAATATAAGAGGTGGTGGAGGGGGGGGGGGTTTGGAAGAGAGCATGCTGAACCTGACAAAGAATATTTTCTC
>NW_017805625.1:4565257-4567572 GCF_001891065.2 Hippocampus comes | reverse complement strand
AGTAGGTAGGGGTCCGCCCTTTAGTTGTTATGCTGGCCTGGTGGTCGGGGGAGGTTGTTTTTTTTTTTTTTAACAGTCTTTTTCATTGACAAAATCCTCACTTCTGCCCGCAGTCACAAGCAGCCCTGAAGAAAGAGAACACAGTGAGCGGTGAGTTTGCTCTGTTCACTCTCTCTGTGATCATCCAAAGTCAATCCTCAGATGAACTAACGACGACAAGAGAATTCATTTGAACGACTGAATGGCAGAAAGAATGAAGTACACAATCCCAGTTGAGTCACACAGTTTCATTTGTTCAACTCCCCCCACCCCCATACAGGAGGTACTCGAATGGACGCCATGTATCACAGGACACCAACTATATCGGTGGCTCTTGGACAAGAAATTGAAAATGCATGTGCGGCAATACCGTTGGACACTTTGGCTAAACGTCACCCAAGCCGCAGTTCACCGTCCATATAAATATAAATATCCACTTTGAGAAGCTCTTGTAGTTGTGAAGTATGTGTGTGTGTGTGTGTGTGTGTGTGTGTGTGTGTGTGTGTACACATACACACGTGTAAGTACATACATATATACATACATGCATACATATATAGGGAGCCTTATTTTATTTATTTATTTTTATTTTAATACACTAATAATTCTATGTACAAACTGGCCACAATCTTAACACAATCCAATGACATATGCGTTAACAAGGCTGCCTGATCTCTGTCGTATTTCTCATATCTTGTCACAATCATCCATGATGTAACTCGGTCAACAACCAAATGATTAGGAACAGCTCACCGTATACTGTGCAATTCTTCACAGCCCTCTGCTAACTGCAGCCACAATCATAAACATTGTCAGAAATGAACATCGGCATGATGGTAAAAGCAGAATCTTTTGCCACGTCTCACGTATTGGATGTTATTATCCAGTGCCTAATGAAGTGTCTCAAGAGTGTGTACTCTGTGTATTGGAAGGACTTTCCATTGCATGCCCATACAATTCTGTCTCTAAACTCACGGAGCGCAAAGATGCATCAGGTATAAACTGGATCGTTTCTGATTATGACACCGCGAATTAAATGAAGACTTAATCCTTGAATGATTGCCTCCAGTAAGCACTTTGAGTCTAAATCAAACAACAGGGTGCCCCAATTCAGATTTACCCTCCTGCCAGGTTTAGTCATGTCTTACCACCCACTCATTTGTATGTTAAATCATTAATACATTACACCCACTGTGTAAAGCAAGGCATTACCGGTACATTTCTCATCGTACATTAAGTTGATTCTTTTCCTCCCTCGTCATTTTAATATAAGAGGTGGTGGAGGGGGGGGGGTTTGGCAGAGAGCATGATGTACCTGAATAAGAATATTTCCTCACACTGCTGCTTTGGGGTTGAAGGATGAGAATGTGGTGCATCTCGGACTCAAGCAGCGTCATGCACCTGCGAGGAACGCGGCCCCCTTCACTCGTCTTCCCGGCCCTTGTTCTGCTTTCTGCATCCTGGTTGACTACAGACGTGGTTACATCGAATAGATGCTGATGGGAATGCGTGCAAAGACACAGGGCAGGTAGCCCACTCTCCTCTCTTCCCCTCCTCTCCTCCTTCCCATGGTTGCAGAAGAGAACCTCTGTGTCATTTCTCCACTGGGTCCTAGTGTATGTAGTGTTCATTTTCACTGTTAGGAACACAGCACACGTTTGCACGACGTCCTGAGTGCAAGTGGTGACAGTACTTGAGTTCCAAATTTAAGTCTACGCCGAGGCGCTGCAATAAATCTCAATCAATCAATCAAAATGTTCCATTCATTTCAGTACAAATGTGAACAATTCTTTACAAAGAGGCTTCAAGATGGTGAATGCCATTCCCAGTTGAAGTTTATTGTCAAACTAAACATAAAACAAAGAGAATTACTGTACACGTTTTGAATTGCAAGGGCAACTTTGCCTTCATCTAGCTAACACACAATGCTAAATGAGCAAACGAATGTCAATAGTTGTGGTATAAGATAAGCCTTTATTAGTCCCACAATGGGGAAATTTATAGTCAGAGTTCAGAAAGGAAACCACAAGGTAGGGAGAGGGTATTGTAACCCTTTGATCGATGAATATTTGAACAAAAACACTCCATCAAGACATTTTAATTGCATTTTTTTTTCAAAACCTTGACTGAGCCAAGCCATGCATATACTGTAGTATATATTACATTACCACAATTGGAGTGTAGTATTACATTGCATGCTCCAACAACCCCACTAAAAATATATGGTTTGGCATAAATAGATTAAAATTACACTTTGATATATATATATATATATA
>NW_017805625.1:4482748-4559649 GCF_001891065.2 Hippocampus comes | reverse complement strand
CCCCCGCAGCTCTTCCCCGAGCTGGACGAGCTGCGGTCGGTGGACGGCCAGGAGACGGAGTGGAAGGAGACGGCCAGGTAAGGGCGCCGGCGACGGGGAGGGGGAGGGGCGGCGCATCAAAAGTCGGGCTGGACATCGCGGTCAAGCCAAAAGCAATTTTACAATCGCAAAGGCTCCAATTGGACTAAATACAGGCTATACATCAATTGGAAGAGTGAGAGGGGGGAACAAAAAAAAAGTTCCTTTTTAAAAGTTGTTCAGCATGAGTGACATCACGGCGAGCCAATGGGTGAAGGGAACGCTTTTTATTGTGAAAATGTCGGTAAGCACGGCGAGTTTTCGTCATTTGGCTCCATTCTCAGGAGGGCACCTGATCGTCATGTCAAGTAGGCAATGTGATCATTGGAGCAACAGGAAAAGAAAAGCCTTAGCCTGTTCACTCAAGTCAAGCTAACTTGGAGTTAACTACTAAGTGTATATATATATATATATATATCAATATATATATATATATATATATATATATACAGATTACAATACATAAAAATTATACTCTTAGCATGTTGATTAATTGTGTTGTTCACATATGCAGAATTGGGGAAAAAACAATGCACATTTTTTTGACAGTGGCGTTAAGGTGTACAGTCCTATATTTGCACTCCTGCATGTTCAAATCCCAAATCCTTCCTTTTCTCACTATCTTTCATGTTTGTTCATTATTGGCACTCAAGAGTGATTTGAGCAGTTTCATGGATCAGTGCAGCCTCCGGCACAAGATTTATAGAGAAGGTTTGGGAAGTGATGAGGCCAGCCTTCAGCCTCCATCATCTTAGCTTCTCAAAGTGGGGCTCCTGTTGCCACGGTGATCCTTTCCATATACAGTCCATCTCATTGCTGTCTACGGAAGGACAATGAAATCTGGACGATTGTGGATACAACGAGACTCCTATCAACAGATGGGTTTTTTTTTTCATTTTATTTGCATTTGTAAGGTTGCCCAAACATTTGCATTTAATGCCAATCACCCCCTCGCACCTCTTTAACCATTCATGTAACACCTCACATGCACTGACTGATTAAATTAAATTGCTAATAGACAGATTCGAATAATGTCAGGGTGACAACTCAGCTCAATAGGTTTAGCAATGTTCTGCTAAGCTATTGTGACAGATCGGACTGGATTTAGTCCAGTCCTAGTTTGGCAAGAAGGCAAGAAGCAGACATGGGCAACCCCATTTTAGCTAGCTACTCCCACTTGACTGTCAATCACAAATCTAACATCATTGCTGTTATATTCTAGATTTATGATTGGTTGAATGAGTCAGGAATGGAGTGAGTGAGCATATGTCCAGGCAGAATTAAACTTTTCCTGTAGCCTTTGCGCAAGTTTGGTTCAGAGGACATGTGATGCTGCTTTGGTGTGGTTCCAAAAGTACTGTTTGTTGTCTTAAAGACACACTGCAATATATTGAGATTCACACAAAGCATGCAGTATTGCATCGATAGAAAAAAACCAAATTTCAAACTTTTTGTTTTTTTTCCACGTTGCAGAGTGGTGAGTTTTTTACGTAAATCGGTGAATAGGTGATTGCGCGAACCCCAAACCACAAATATGCGGGTGGGCATCCACAACCAATAAAGGAGATGAAAAGTCCTTGCCAACATATTTTGTATGGATATCTTTTATCGGTCTGGGAATTGTGCTAACCATATTTCCTGACTACCGTAAAAAAAAAAAAACATGTATTAATACATCATTTAGTGAGAACATCAGAATAAATTACTCGATATGCACTTGGTTTTGTGAACCGAACAATTTCCAGACCAGTAGAAACAGCATTTAGTGCAGTGTTCGGGTTTTTGTTTTCAACATTCAACACTGTATAAAATGACTAATCAGTCGTGCAAGTAACCCCACAGACACACACATGCACACTCAGCTCAGACAGAACATACAACGTGCGGCATTAGAGTAGAATGTCGTTACAATGGTTGTCACGGTATCAAGACGTCAGGTAATGATGAGGAAAGGAGGCGTCAACATACAGCACATGCTGTAAAAGTAGTACGTTAAACGATGCGCCTTTCTTCATATGTCATCAGGCATCTGGAGTTCAATTTGAAGTTCAGTCAATGCTTTCTGGGAAAAACACGCTTCAAGAGTCAAACACAAGATAAGTGTTCAAAGCATGATCAGGCATGACGCAAAATTTGGAATCACTGCACCAGGACATCACTTCCCTTCCAAATTAGCAGGACAGTTACTTCAATATCTGTTGGCGTGCACTTTTTAATTTGAGCAAGCAAGCTGTGTAGGCTACGCGTGCGTGTGTGTGACCGCACGTGAGCGAGTGCGAGGGGTGCGCTGTTGACTCATGACAAAAATAGCGGATTCCTCACTCTCCTGGCAGCACCTATCGTTGCCATCGCAAATACAATGGTTTCCGTAGCAACCGTGAAAATAGACTCCACATTCACACTCGGAAATAGCAAAAGGACGGCGGCTCGAACCCCAGAGTGCCGCCACCGCCGATCACAACGAGGAGAACCGATATCAGCTGCACTCACTTGTCAGCCCATTCCCATTGCAGCATTTAGCCAAACGGATTTATTGACGCCTACATAAACAGCCAGCCCCGATACGCCCTGAGTGGGATAATATTGACCTGCCTGTTTGATAAAATCATTTTGCACCAAAAGGAAACCTTGCACGATAACTGTTGTTTATGATTTGATACATGTAATACACGCACAAACACGACCAGGAGCCGTGTCACATGTTAAAGACTGTTGAAATGTAAAAATGTGTTGCTGGAGATCGAGTAGAGCAATGTATGTTGCCTTGGTGATTCTCCAGTGTGAAGGTTTGTAATGCAGTGAAACAGCGAAACAGCTGAAAGGGTCACAAGTGATACATGTGACGAGTGACGCGCGGTTTATGATCCCCATTAATGTCATGACTTAATTCAACCTGAGCATCGCGTCATTGTATAACATAACGTCACGTAAAATAAAAATCTCATTACTGGTAACTTGATGCGTATGATAATTAAGCCTTTGTAGAATGCCTAACAGGCTTATTGATTGATCTGTCTATTATTTAATGTTGTTCATTTATTTGTATTATTGTGGTTCTTGTGGTTTAGACTACTTTGCTGAATGTCTTAATTATTGTATTTTTATCATTCATATTCTTATTATTCTGTGAGGTGCGCTTGAGTGACATGAAAGTCACTTGAAATGAAAACGTATTACAGTAACAAATAAAACAACGAGCTTCCCCAAACACACCACATGGTGGCAGTGTTTCCTCTATATTGAACATAAAACGGCCTACAAAACCGTGATGCAGTTGTGATCGTCAATGATTGAGACAAAATATGTTCAGTGTCCCATTATTCAAATGGATGTGAGATACAGTAATAATGATTAGTTTTTATCGACCCTGTTTGAGCTGTAACAATTGTGGTTTACAGTGGTGTAGAAGTGTACTGCGTCATAATACAGTATTTTGCCTTTCAGTATGTCGCAATACACTGCTAAATACTGTCCCTTAAAGTGGTGAGCGAGTTGCAAAAAGATGTTTGACAAGAATAGAGATCTTACAAGTTGTGAGTGATCCTTCCAGAGAGAAGCCCTAACAACATGTTGGATATTACTTTTACCCACTTGGACTGCCTCGTTTATAATTCATGGGAGGAGCGTACATCTGTAGGCGTTATGTCCTTCTGGAAGGCCGCTGACTAAATGAACTCAGTCATGCAGTCGAACACACCAGTACGTCTTCAAATCACAACCGTAGATACAAAATGAAAGGATGACTGCTTTTATGCACATATAAGCATCAGTCACAGTTCCACAAATAAGCAGAGTCGTATTAGTTGAGGTGTGAGTGTGGAGCCACAATCACTCTCCTGTATATTGACAACCATCATGCCTTCCAATGGGAGTTGGAAGAAAGATCAATGCCCTGATGCTGAATACATTCCATTATTGATGGTGGGCGATTGCATCACCTTCCACACACTTGAGTCCATTTGCAACACAACACCTACTGCATGAGAACAGTTAAGATCCTGGATGTAGTCATGCACAACAAATGCAGCACAGATGAAATTAATGTTAACAAGTGTGCGGGTGTAGAGTTAGTCACATTCCAACTTCACAGGGTTCCACTCAAACAGGGGCAGGAAAACTTGTGTGCTGAAGGTCCGGAAAAAAATGTATATAATTTTTTTAAATTTTAATAATGGAAACATATTTACTTTTGAAAATGTTATTGGTAACTACAATTAATTAAACTATTATTGGGTGGTGGCACGGTGGTCGACTTGTTAGTCTGCTTCAATATGTTAACATCCTCCAACTGTGTGAAAGACATCTTGATGTTTTAATTTAAAGACTGCCTCGCTGCGTCTTGCTTTCCATCCAATACTCTCATGATGAGACTTTCCTCCGTTCTAATTACTGCGGGGCTTTCGGGGTCGTCAGTCATTCAAGCGGTTAGGCTGTCACATTAACAACCGCTCGGGTTCTGGCTGGCGACAGGCTCAAATATCTCCTTGGTGCTCCTACAGTCGTCTTTGATTTCAACCTTGGTATTGATCATAACACTTTAACAAGCTGAGCAGCATTTCAGTGTCGGCGCCATCAGTGTGTGAGAGATGCTGAGGTGTTAGCGCCTGTCAAGGTCGTGTGTTCACTTGTGTAACCTGCACAATCTAATGAGCTCCAATAGTCAGCCTCCATCCAATAAATTTGCCTTCACTCTTAAAGCTTCAGCGTCAATAGAAACCCAGATTGGGTGAAATCGCCAATCCGGCGTTGGGTTCATAGAGGCCCGAGCCAATGGTGAGTTATTATCCAGCACCCTAGCGTTAAAGCTACCAAGAAATGGGTTAGCACATATTTCCGAACCCATTTTCCGAACCGCTTTATCCTCGCAAGGGTCACGGCGGGTGCTGGAGCCTATCCCAGCCGTCTTCAGGCAGGGGGCACCCTGAACCGGTTGCCAGCTAATCATAGGGCACACAGACACGAACAACCAGGAACAATTTAGAGTGCATGTTTTTGGAATGTGGGAGGAAACCGGAGTACCCGGAGAAAACCCACGTAGGCCCCTGGAGAACCTGCACAACTCCACACAGGAAGGCCAGAGCCGGGATCGAACCCACGACCTCTTCACTATGAGGTCGACGCACTAACCACTGGACCACCGGGCTGCCCTGGGTTACATGCTGTTTAAATATAACTTTATTCCCAAAGTTTTCTAAGAAGAAGCAGTTTGTCCTGTGATGGGTTGACACAACAATGTGTTAGGCACAGGTTTTACACCAGATGCCCTTCACGACACAACCCATCATTAGTCAGTGTGTCGTGGTGACCCCTGCACGAGACCATAACGCCGACATTTTCAATAAGCCCCCTTAAAAACACCTGGAACAGAATACTTCCATGGCCATTCTGCGAACACGCTGATCCATCCCACACAGCTGCATGCACATCACGTCCGAGCAAAGGCTGCTGCAGTGCACACACACACTTGCCGTGTCCTTCACCCCAGTGGCGAGAGATGCGCCAAGAGGAAGGTCTTCATCATGACACGGATGTCATTGCTTGCAACATAATGGCAGTGCGGGACGATTTATGCCTACTCCTACCTCTGCATGTTTTACTTTTGTTTGTTTTCAAGAAAGCTGCACCAAGTCGTTCAGTAATCAATCCCGCCACCTTGCAGAGGTTACACTCACGGAAAAGAGATGACAGAGGGTCCTCAGTTTACAACAGAGTTCTGTTCCTATGGCGTAGTAGTAAACTAAGTAGGTTGGAATTCACCATATTGCAGAAATTTCCGTGGAAATTTTTCACATAGTCCAAAAATGTATCATTTCTCTATCTTTGTTCATTTATTTATGCCAGGCAGAAAAATGAAATGATCTTCCCCTATACTACCACTATTTCAGTATGCAACTTTTTTGGGTGACATTTTTTTCATGGTGGTGAGCAGCGAGAGTTTTCTAATGTAAAATATTTGCTTTGGATAAATAAACATATTTCTGCACTCAGCCATTCACTCACTCTGCCAAATATTCGAAAGGCTTTTTATATTTTGGATTTATAGTTCAATCATCAGTCTAGTTCAGGGGTCGCCAATGCGCTGCCACGGGCCCAATGTAAAAATAGCTCACCAGTAATGGGACATTGTGATGTTCTGGGGATAATTCATAGGCAGAGAATCATAGAAGTAAAGTGTTCAATTGTGATATTGATCTGTTTCACAACTATTGTGAGAAATCATTAATGCAATCAGTGTCTTCGCATGTAGAGTATACATCCATCGTGGCATATAAAAATAATCAATGTATTGTATTTAAGTCAGAAATATTGAACACATGAGGATAATAGGATGAGCATAAAAATGCGTTTCACTTCCGTGGTATACAAATAGGCACTGAACCCAACCGCTACTCAAACATACGAAAAAAGCAAGAGGTATGCACAGTATAAATGTGTGCGAGAAACACTTTTGAGGTCGAAAATATCAAACTATAAAATGAAAAGCAGTAAACAGCCTTCTAATTTGTAACCTGTGAGGGCCTATTTGCGCACCGTTCGTAACAACGAACCGTAGTACGACAGGGCCGTCCTCATCGTTTCTCAAAATTATTTCAAGTCCAAATCAATTAGGAGGTGCCATGTCTGAGATTGTCAGGTTTTGTCTTGGATGGACGCGTGCTGTGTGGGGGGAGAGCGGAAGGAAGGAAGGAATGAAGGAAGGAAGAGAAAGAAAGCGAGAATTGAGCGGTGACGTGACGCCCATTGCATCAACTGTATCACATGGTGCCTTCGCTCTTCTGCGATCAACACTGCGGACGGGCTGCTTCCGCGGTGCTACTCACTCTTTTTGTGATGTACTCGCTGCAGGGGGGGGCAGAAAGGGAGCCACCGGCCGATCCCGTACAGGAGCGGCTCGCCGGAGATTGGACCCAAGACTAAAAGCCAGGAGTTTATTTTGGTCTGCTTGCTGCAAAGAATCAACACATGGTAAACCCCGTGCATGCGGAACACATTTTAGCCTTTCTTCTGCCGCCCCCCCCCCAAAACAAAAACAAAAAAAAGTGGGGGAGGGCGTGATACAAGGAAGATAAACAGACAGATGCATGTGCTTATTTTATATATTTCTTAAATAAAATAAATGCCGTTTTTTTTTGTTCATCCGAGTCAATAGAACTTTTGGGCTGTGACCTGCAACGCAATGCACCTCCAGATTATGCAGCATACCTGACTGTTTACTGTGCACGTTATCTCCAACGAGGGCGGAATATCATGAATTCAATGCAACAGTTCTGATTCAATGAATATAAAAGAGAGTTTTTAATTTGTACATACAGGTTAGGATTTTGATCCATTTTATAAAAGGTTTGAAGCTAAGCTGAAATAAGATGCTTGGGTGCTTATAGCATTTTGTGATTTTTTTTTTTTTTTTTTTAATTGACACAAAATATTTTTGGGGTGATTGGCATGGCTGCCTCACAGACTTTAAATTGCAAACAGATTAGAATGATTGTTTGTGCATACGACTGGCTCGCGACCGGTGCAGGTTGGACCTCACTTTTCACCCAAAGTTAGCAGAGATAGACTCCAATTCACCTACGACTCCATTGAGGACATGTACAATCGAAAATGAATGGACAAGAGAACAGAATGAACTCGATTAGATTAAAGAGATGTTATTCTTTTTATATATGCAGGTTAAAGAGCGTCATGGGTTGGAATTTTGGTGCCTTCCATTAAAAAAAAGCAAATTCTTACAAACAAACAAAACCTAACAGGGGTGCCGCTAGTGTTGCGATCGTGATGGATGCACTTTTGTCTTGAAATGAAATGCGCTTGTCGATAACTAACATGCCAAAGTGTGGACACGAGTTCTAAATAAGAAGTTAACCCTTCCAGGGACAGCGGTTACTACATCTAATCATGTTATCGGTTTACAGGGTGCATGAACGGGTTCAACTCAAAATCGTCAGTCAATAATCAACTGGATTATCTCCACAGATCCATGATTCTCATCCACTGTGAAGACTTCTGAGACAATGGGGAGATTGTACACACCTAATCGGTCGGTGTTGAGGAGGAGCGTCTTTCTCCTGGTTGGGCCTCTGCTTTGGTCACAGCATGCCAGCGGACAGTTCATAGGAGGCCCGCTGGACTGCCAAAAGACGTGCGTGTGCGCCAGCAGCATCATCAGCTGTTCCAAAGGGAATCTTACCAACCCCCCCACCCCTCTTCCGAAGTACACATCGGTGCTGGACCTCAGTTTCAACTCCATCAGCAGACTGCGAGCAGAGTGGACACCCATCGTGCTGAGTCGACTCCATACGCTGCTGCTGAGCCACAACGGGCTCTTCTTCCTGTCCTCGGAGGCGTTTGCGCACGTGACGAGGCTGCGTTACCTGGACTTGTCTTCCAACCGGCTCCGCCAGCTGGATGAGTACATGTTCGAGCCGCTGGAGAACTTGGAGGTACTCCTGCTTTATAAGAACAGCATTTCGCAGATCGATCGCTCCGCCGCTTTCTCGGGGCTGGTCAACCTGCAGAAGCTCTACCTGAGTCACAATTTGATCTCGCGCTTCCCCTTGGAGCTGGTGAAGGACCGAAGCCGCATCGAGACGCTCACGCTGCTGGATGTCTCCTCCAACCGGATCAAAGCGCTGACGTTTCATGAGCTTCAAGCTCTGCCCGCGTGGATCAAAAACGGTTTGTACTTCCACAACAACCCCCTGCCGTGCAGCTGTGATCTTTTCAACGTGGTTGCGCGCTGGCACCTCAAAGATCTTAGCTCAGTGGTGGACTTTAAGGATGAGCACACTTGCATCCTCGCCGGTCAACCGAAACGAAAAGTGGTCACCCTTGAACTGGATAAAGCTTATTTGAACTGCAGCGAGGTCAAGATAATGGACAGGGAAGCCTACCTGGAGCAGTTTGTGGTGCTGGACTGCGACACCAAGCAGAGAGACATGGTGAAGACCTGGACCCTGCCAGGAAACATCCCGATGTCTCCGGCAAACAAAAGCGCAATAATACTCCCAGATGGAAACCTTCAGCTCGGACCTTTAAAGGAGGATGACTCCGGCGTGTACACCTGCCACGCCACCGCAGACACCCTAAACCAGACACTCTGCTTCACCCTCGTGGTCTTTAACAGCACCACAAATGCCAACTCGGAGAACCTGAAGACGGCGTACACCACGCTCATAGCGTGCCTGATCAGCATCGTGATGGTTTTCGTCTACCTCTACCTCACACCTTGCCGCTGCGCCTGCTGTCCGAGTCAAGATCCGGAGAAGGACGACCCATTGGGCAGCCTCCACTCCTCCACCGTCAGCGACACCCAAAACTACCAAGAGACTGAATCCGAAAAAGGGAACGAGGGCGGCAGAGACTTCGCCTACGACACCAAAGACCCGTTGGAGCAGAACGGGAGGTTGAACCCAAAAGGCGAAGAGGAATGGAAGGGGGCAAACAAGAAAAGAAAGGCGTCGATCAGCTCTGTGAGCTCAGACACCCCCATGATGGTGTAAAGGTCGTTTGGGGAGGGGGGGGTGGGGGGGTAGTGCAGAAAAACCACTGTGCATGCCTTTGATGCAAGATTCCAAATGACTCAACATGGAAGTGCTTTGACTTGATCCGTTTGTTGAGAGTCCGAAAGTGACGCTACTGTACAGCCTATTCCAGTCAATGTGTACAAGCTTCCTACACTGAACTGTTGATGACATCCAGGAAGCTTTCTTTGCTCAGAGGACATAAATGAAAGGACCTGAAAGGTTCTGGGCATTAATGCCCCAACCCTGAGTAGACCAGACCGCCACAATAACATTGGTGCGGTCAACATACAAGTAGCAACGCTCACACCAAGACACCATTAGAGCAGACAACAGATCGGTGAAAACTGACAGTTACAGATGCATAGAAATAAGGTCCAAAAATATTTCACATATGCCAGAAAAAAAAAGTTGTAGCATTGAATGAGCTTTTTTTTTTTTTTTTTTTTGCCTTACTTGCACTTGCCACTAGGACCACACTGAAAAGGAAAAAAAAAAACATTCTCAGAATAAAATAAATATAACGATGGTGACAGTGGCATGCTCATCTCAGACTGTGTTTAGCGTTTTGTTCATTTTCCTTACGACAACATAATTTCACCATATTACAACTTAGGTATTTTTATTCAGTGTGGCCCTTTAATACTCTCATGTAGCATTTCAACCCTGAAGGTGCTTCCCATCGACACGCCTAAGCACGAAGAAGACATTCTGAATATGCAGCATCATATTAAAGGTCGAACAATTCTACTGAATGTATATGTCGTGTTAGAATTACATGTTTTAGTGTGAACAACATTCGTCAATATTACAAGACAAACAGAGAACGTGAATAATGTAACTTAGCCAAAAGTCTGTATTACAATCCTGAGAATACCTTACGAGTTTGAGTACAGCCATGAAATGCTATCCACTGAAAAGATGACATCATCAGCTCACTTTAATGCTGATTTAATGCCCGCGATATTATGCGACCTTGTGGCGAAGGCTAGAGGTTCTACGGCGGCTCGTATAAATAGAAGCAGTGGCAGGGGGGGAGGGAGGGGGTGGCAGGCTTGGCAAGGAGCACATCGAATATTTAGGAGGTCACTGGCAATATTCTTGTCGAAGAGCTGCTCAGCACTGTGGTGGTTTAACTCGGGAACATTATTGCTGTTCACTCCCACTGATCACTTCAGACCTACTCCAATGTTCATTCTCTTCTCTACCTTACAACAGCGGCGTCATCATGGAGGACGATTCCCTGCTATTTTAGATGAAGGGAAAAAGAACTGGAAGAAACATTTATTGCTTTGGCCGCCTTTGAAGGTTTATGTGAACAAAACTACAGTATCAATGTAAGACTGCAGTTCTGTAAAGTAACATTTGTGTCTTTTGGATGTGTACTGTACTATTTAAATGGACAAAAAGGCATCTTAGTTTATTTAGCTTGAGACCTGAATTAAAAATGCGGTTCCTACTCTTACCATGTTAAACTTACTAAAATATATCCTGAACAAACATTACGTTGTCATTGAGAATCTGACTCCTTTCAATTGAGCAAAACATCTCTTGAAAATGGTCACGCATCACTACACGGAATGTCCTTTTCTGTTCCAGTTTGACTGTGCCGCAGTGTATGAAGCAAAGTCCATTGAAACGTTATAAACTTGATGTATGAAAAACCCAATAAACACCTTTCAGAGTCAAGTCCACTTTGAGGTCCAATATGTCTGACCTCGAAAGATAACAGCATTATATGGACAAAGATATTGGGATTTCTGGCGCTACGGGAATTGAAAGTGGAGGAAAAATCAGAAGTTGTTCACCTCATCGTAACTATGAGGTGTCTGAAAGTTACAAAGTTAATATTTCAGATCCAAACTACAAACTAACAGTATTTCCCCTTCGGTGTAATGCCCCTTCCGGTCGACCCCACTTTTCTGGCCTTCCCTGGCATGCCTTCAAGTACTCCTGGAAATACTCTTACAGGTATCCCTCAGCAGCTCCGTCGGCCATCTTGATGTTGTCCACGTCTTCAAAACGGGTGCCCTCAATGATCCCCTGGACCTTCGACAAGAGGAAAACGCAAATCGTACGGAAGCAGGTCGGGTAAGTCGGGAGGTTTCTCCAGCACAGCAATGTTATTCTTGGCCAGGAACTGTCAGATGCTTAGGCAATGTGTGAGCAAGCGTGTCGTCATGCTGAGACAGCTGTGAGTTGTCCTGGCACAACACTTGCCTCTTCTCGTGCACCGATCAGAGCAAAGGCCGCGTCATCTGTTTGAAATTTGAAATATATCTTTCGTGACACCAATCCTGGAATTTTCCTGGCAGAGAACTTCAAAACAACACAGCATGTTTGTTTCACAGCTAAACTGACCTGACGTGTGTGTATTTCAGACTTCAATCTGCTAAGTGGCATAGACGCCTGTTGGCTCATGTTACTGTATTACACTAATCCAGTCTGTCTTGATTACTTAAGAGTGAAACAGGAGAGCCTGCAGATGGCTGTAGCGCAAAAAAATACTCTTGTATCCTTCTGTCCGTGTTCTACTGGATATGCTTCCTCATTTATTCTTATTTGAAACCGCAAATCTTCTCTCCGGTAGCACTCTCGTACCCTCTCCTCTTGGGGTCTTTTGTTTTGCACCGCTAAACCATTACCATTATAAGAGGCCGGTGCGACAGATTTTCACCAGTCATCCCTGAGGGTGAAACCTCACCAGCTGCTGGATTCATGATTGAAGCGGTCTGGTGCACTCTCATGTTACCATGTTTACCAACAATGGAGGGAACGCACAGTCGCTGTGTGCACTATACACTGAACTGTCCGGAGAGAGCAGTGCAGCGACTCACCACTCATTCCACCGACTGGCATTTTGTTCTGACTGAGATCATTCAGATCAGTCAAAAATGAGCAATCCCACGGATATGAACTCAAGATTATTAATAGAAACACGTGCAAAAGGGGCCCGGGATTGGATACAGCGTCAAATTAACATGCGTTGTCATTGAATAATCGAAGCTTAGTTCTAGTTGAAAGTGCAGAATTTTCAATAAGATGACTCACGCTGGCTCAAAGACCCCTTTTGAGACTCTCACATGAAAGGTACATTGAATGGGACATGCAATGCTTGCTGCGGACTGTGCTGCCATCTAGCGGCGACCACCTCTAACTGCACGCAAAGTCCCTCGCTGCGAGCTTTTGGGACTCGACGATTTTGGTGTGAATTTCAGACTCAGCGTCTTATTCGATTCGAAATGGTGGACAGAGAGCGAGGCTGCACTAAATACCATGACGACGAATCATAAATATTTTGAGAAAATGTCTCTTCTAACTCAAACCTAAAAAGGAGTTTGTTTGGACTGGAGACTGTGAAGTGGAAGGTAAACTGCAGCGCTTAGATAAAGAAAGGTCAGCAAACATCCTCGTATGCTCTTTGGTCACGGCATCAAAAAAAGTCTCAAGTGCATCCATTTTGTGAACATTTTACACTGCTTAGGGTTCACGGAGCGCTGCACCACATCCAAGCCGATTTGATTGGTTGCCAAGGAAGCACAACCCACATAGTCAGAGATAAGTAGAACCATTCGCATTCGTATTTGCAAGGTCACTGAAAAGAAACCACACTGCCTGCACTGAAGTCAGACAAAAGTAACCTTGACATCATCAGTAACCATCTGAGGAATATGATGTGCAGAGAAGCATTATTTGCATTTTCCAAGTCTAATGGTGGGGTTCTTTTGCCTGAGCGAAGATTAGACAGATTGGAATCCGTTTCCACACTGTACGAGTGTGAGGATGAGTTTGTCTGTTGCTTTATGTCAATGAGTAACGACAGTCCATGGTGTATTCTTCCTTGGGCCTGAAGTCATCTGTGATTGTTTCCAGCTCACTTGCACCCTCAACAGGATAAGCAGTGTAAAAAGATGGAAGTACAGTATCTTAACATCCACCACCATATCTTGTGAAAGTGTTTTAACCCCCCCCCAAAAAAAAAACAGAAAACTGAATACATTTATTTTTGTCCAGAAACAACTGACTTTATTCAGAATATCAAATGATCAACATATAAGAAACAAACGCGAGACAGTAATTTATACACAGAAGTAGCACATGACGGCATGGCATTGCTGTCATTGAGTACTCAACGGTACAGAGTACTGCTACCTCTACTTTTGATCAGAAAAAATTCATTTAACACACTGTCAACCTGTCAAAAAGGAGCTTTCTTTCTGACACAGATGATGATTCGCCATTGTAGCAATCTGCTGCAGTATTGCCAAGGACTGACTCGGTGCCTTTTTACCCTTTAAGTATTGATGGCTGGTATCAGCATCATCCATGAGTACCCAATACCTTAAAATAAGACCGGTATTGACCTTATACAGATACCTTGTATCGGTACTCATCCAACACTAATTTTCATGATGTGATGATCACCTGATTTGCTCACTCAAACAAAATTCACCTCCGGAATGAGATATTTAAACTATCAATCCATTGAAGCTTATGCAAGTCTACATGAATAAAATAAAATGATTTACTGTTGAGAGCCAATCTCTACAATCTAATTCGATTCAATACAGGAGCTCTAGCAGGCACTTCAAATATGTTACAATCGCTACATGATGACAAGTCAAATAACTGCACGACGAACAGCTCTCCTTATGGGTTACTGTATTTGCTACACTGCAAACTGGGATAATAATAAACACATGGGTCAATTAATCATCATCCAAAACAACACATCACCATCCTCGGCAAAAGAGAATTGGAGATGTAGGTCTCTTAGTTGGACATTAGATCGTAATGATATCTATCACTAAAACCACAGGATGCTTCATCGTCAACAATTAAACTGTTAGGCCCGCCCTCACAACAGGCCACAAGTTTGAACGAGTGGCCTGCCGTTGACCTCCGGTTTTGCAGTTTCTCTGTGATTCAAATATAATACAATATACTGTATGTGGCGCCTCAAAACCATTTCGTTTTGAGGCGGGCCTCACGTCTATCCATGACATTGAACTCCACTTACCTTTAAGTGGACTGCTGATGTCATCTCATCAGTTCATCTTCATCATCTCTGCGCCCATGCCGACACTAAAAAGGGATGAATGGCAACAGGCAAAGAAGCGGTTGACCTACCACTGCTAACAGTTTCACTCCCGTCTCCACAAGAGGTCCGACAGTCCATCTGCAGCTTTTGTAGAGTGGGCGATGCACATGTTCACTGTGTAGAGGAGAATCAGCATTTCAACTTTGCAAAGGCAGCGACTAATCCATGGGAGTCGGTCAGACACTCACAGCTTATCTCTGTTGCATGTGACCAGTTGTTACATTTCATCTTGCTCCACCAGATCAAGTTTGGATGATTTTACGTGTCAACACACTCAATGGACCCTGTTAGGCATATGAGTCAGTACAAAGAAATGGGTACATTTTAAAAACCTCGTTGTGCATAACAATGCTCAGTTTTTATGGACACTGTCATGAGATGTAATGTGCATAACAATGCTCAGTTTTTATGGACACTGTCATCATGAGATGTAATTAACATATTTTAGTTTGGCTGGCCTGCATGAGCATGAAAAAAAATGATTAACAACTCGATACCCCCCCACAAACTACAAAGTAATAATGACACTACGAAATAACTGTCCAAAAATACTGAGCATTAACGGACAGTGAATGTGTGTAGAATATATTATTTGGGGCGGTGGCGGGGGGGATTCTTTTGTCTTTGTTAATTGTCAAATCTTCCAGATCACGTTAATCTGAAAAGGTAGAATTGAGTCAACTGGATCCTAATCTTCCAAAAACATTCAAAAGGACTTTGGCAATTGTGCTAACAATGCTTTGTGTTTTGCATGCTCACCTGCGGAGCAGAAGTGGAAGCGTCCAAATCACAGCACCAGGAATTCTTGTGTCCGCTTGAAGTCAGTCTGGTCCCACGTGTTGGAAGATGAGCACGAGCAATGTCTGACATCCTGCTCTTGAGCCTTATTCAATGTCATTAAACTACTTTGTAAAAAGGAAATTACATAAATCACCACCTCGGGAATAAAGATGGTCGTCTCATATGCATGAGTGTTTTTTTCTTTTTTGGTGTTCCATTCCAGTTAATGTCAGATAAAGGCGGCGCCGCTCTCTGACGTAGACAAGTGTGGCCCTCACACGAGGTTCTCCAAGCGAGAATACGACAATGCGAACAAAACATGCCTCCGTGTCGACCTGGGGCAACCGCACCAGTGGTCCAGATGAGACCCGAGGCCTACAAAAAGGCCATGCAGATGGACTGGAAACCACATTGAAAAGAGGTCAATCAATTGTAATCAACACACTGATTCGTGTGGTTCTTTTTCCTGGGAAGTCAACGCTTCCTCTCCTGGTCGCTGGGAAGCTTCCCACTGTCAGAGCCCCCCGTGAGACTTTTGAGCTTGGATAGACAAATCCGAGAACAGAAAAGGTCACAAAGGTAGTCTTTCCTTGAGGTTCCCACGAATGAGCAAATTTATTGAGACACAATCTGCGAAGTGCACTTTGTTTACTCCCCACGAGCACGGCCGCTCTCCGTGTGCGTGTCCAGATATCCTGAGTACACAGCACACACGTTCCATTTGAAAACAATAAAAGGAGACATGGCGAGCAACAATGAGAAGTCCCATTTCGAGGGAGGAGAGCTAGCTCAGCGCTTCCTCCCCCTTCTGATTATAATTCATCCAGAGTCCGTTCCAGCCAACAAGCAATATTATTTCAATCACACACTCCCGATACATTTTTTTTTAAAAAACCCGATACACTTTGTTGCTGATTACACCAAAAAAAAAAAAAAGACAATATTTGACATGATTGAATTGGTTCTTTCATGTGTTTCTAGGTAGTTCTAGCTCAACAAATGTAAAGATTTTCTGACACGGTGCACAACTGAAAATATTTTCACACTACTACTCACTGTTGACTTTCAACGTGAAATGTTGAATGTTACGGAGGACAACATTTGTCTATTAGGCAATAATGAAAGTAAATTATTGGATAACAGTTTACAAATATGCTACGTCACAATTTCTAGCAAAAAATACAAAATAAATTGAAGCATTCCTGCGATTCTCTACTAAAGGATTGGCTACTTGTTGCACACGCTATCACTGTGATGTGTCTTAGAAGGGAGCTAAGGCATCAAAAGTTAACACTCACTATGTATGGTCACATTTTTTGTGGGGGTCCACATATCGGGTTGACTTAAACAAAAACAACATTAAGACTTGCTCTTTAGGATTCACCCCCAAAATCTATGTACTTGAGTGAGATTTGTCACAAAGTCAAAATGAACATTTTTACCATGTTTCTGTTTAAATGGCCTTCAGTGCAGATGGCAGCATCAATCAAAAATAGTTTCAATTCAAAGTGACTTGTAGCTGTTAATAAAAATTTGAGTGAAACACAGTTTAGGTAACCCCATCTACAAAGCGCACTACACAGCTCACATGAAGCTGGAGTTGAATTTTTTTTTTTCCCCCTCCTCATGATGTCCCTCTAATAATGACCATCACCATGTAGTCATCATCTGATTTAGCAAAAGCTTTTGCGGACTCATCCATAAACTGCATAGAGAACTCACATGGAGGGAAAGCATGAAGCACGCCGCTGTGCTCCTTGTTGCGAGTACCCCCCACGGGGAGGCTGACGATGCCGGCAGCTTCCTTCTGCTTCAGGTAGGACACCAGATTCTTCAGCGGACGCTCCGTGGAGTCTTTGCCGTCTGGAACTGTGCCGTCCTCGGATTTCCCGGGCATGGCGAGGAGGACGGAGTAGCCATTCGATCCGGCGGCCTTAATGCGGCGGGAGACCTCCTCCAGCTTGGGCTGGTCCATCCGCAGGCGCTGGCTGATTTTCAGTTTTGTCGCTTGGCTGCCTTTGGGGCCATCCAGGAGCAGGCGAGAGACCACCGCTGCGTCGCCGTCAAGAAGGTGCAGCACTGTGGGGAAGCAGCTGTTTTTCAGGAGGAGGAAACCTCGCCACACCTGACTCAGCTTCTGGCCGGACAGACGCTCCAAGACGTCCTCCTTCCCCGCCGGGCTCTTGAGCTTGTCACCGGGTTTGCGTTTGCGCTCTTTCTCGGAGCATGAGGCGGCTGCGGTCGGGCTTCTTCTTCTCTTGTCCTGACTGTTTGGGCGCCCTCTAGTTGGGGAGGCCCGACCAGGGCGAGACACGCGTTCGCCATCACTATCGGCACCTCCATCTGCGGGGCTGCGTTCGGCGGGGCTGCTGACATGCGTCGCGCCATTGTTTTCAGGCGAGCGATCGGGGCGCCACGCGTTCTCCAAGTCTCGTCTCCGGCGACTTGCATCTCCTCTTTGCAACTCCCACTCACGGTCCACCGGCCAGTGCTCACCGGAGCGTCTGTCCAGGTTAGCAACAGGCAGGAAACCAGACCCTCGCATCCTGTCATGAACACCCAAGCCGGACCACTCAGCGGGAGAGGTTAGAATCCGCTCTCGGAAACGAGGGGGCTGCAGCAGTGGCGAGCGATCTCTGATGGAGTCGGCGAAGCGGTGATGGAACGGCGGAGGGACCAAGTCAAAGTGTTGCAGCGGCAGCGGAGGCTGAGTGAACTGCTGCTGCTGCTTGTAGTGGTGCTCAGTGTCAGCAAAGTCCACCCGGATTCTCCTATCAGGACCGCCAAGTGGGAAGCCTCGCATGTTCGTGCACGCGGCCTGAGCGGCATCCATGCTCTCGTACTGAACGTATGCCCATGCTTCGCCTTTCCTGTAGTCTATAGTCCTGATGGTGCCAAAGCGGTCAAACTCTTTGGCCAGGGCGGCGAGGGAAGTCCACGAGCCAAGGCCTCCCACCCACAGCCTGGTAGTGGGCGTCGGTTTGCCGTATCCAATTTTAACCTGGTTGTGGCCCAGCAATTTCCCCGACATGGCCACTTTAGCTCGATGGGCCATGTCGAGATTTTCAAACTTGACAAATCCGAAAGTGGTGCTCTGGCCGCGCACTGCTCGTTTAATGTCCACTACGGTTATAACGCCAAAGCGGTCAAATGCTCGCCGCAGGTCATTCTCAGTCAGGCCTACGTCCAGGTTGCCGAGAAACAACGTCCTGTTTGCCCTCTGGTCGTCATCGGACAAGTTGTCGTTGTGAAATTCTGGAAGGAATGCTGCGTGATTCCTGCCGTCGTAGAGGGAATAATAGGCATCTCTTTCCACATCTGTGAGGTGAGGCAGGGGAGGAGGGGGGAGGGGGCCCAGCGCCATTTGCTGCAACCGGAAGTCTCTGTAGCCCAAACCAGTGGGGGAGAGCTGTCTCTGGGGGAGAACGTGTCTGTGTCCAAGTGGGAAACTGTCTTTCGAAAGCGGGGAGCGGCTCCTGCGCCGATTCATGTACACCACATCAACTTTGAGGGGCCGGTCGAAGAGCACCAGTCGGCCGCGAGCATGCTTGGCCGCTCGGGCGTCGTCGGGCTTCCGGAAATTGACGAACGCTACCCTCTCGTCGTTTTCTCGACTCATTTTTACACTCACGTTTCCAAATTTCTTGAACTCGTGGAACAGTCCGTCTTCTATGTCTTCGTCGCTCAGCTGCGAGCCCAGCTCACTAATTTTAAGAGTCTTGTACTCACTTTCGGGGGACCGCGGGTCGCTGCGCGAAGCGAGGACCGCGCCACCGTGCGTTCCTGGCAGTGCTCCGTAGCCGTAACCATTACCGGCCCGAATGTCCGAAAAATTGTCTCTTTTGTCACCGGGTAAGCTTCTCCTGGACGAGGCGCCGCAGGGTACGTAGCTGTTGCCGTTGTTGCTGGCGACGGTGAGCAGCTCTCCGCTCCTCCTGCTAGCGAGACTCCCTCTTCGCTCTTTGCCGTCATCTGGCACCCGTGAGCGTTTCCTCGCAGGCGAGCGGTCTTTCTCCTTCATTTCCAAACGCCAGTATACGAGGTGAAACACAAAATGGCGTCTTACTACCAGAAATCAAACGAAACCTTCCTAACTCGAAACTAGGCCGAAGGAGACTCCTCACTCGAGATACACGAGCGCCATGTTGGAATACTTTACTACTGTACCGGAAGTCACGTCTGTGTGTCTGCGGAGCGTTATGATTGGCTCAATGAGGACGTCGCTCAACATAACAACAAGTGCGCCAGCCTATCACAAACAAGGGTGCGGCTCCGATGTAGCCCCGAAAGGAGATTTGAAATAGCACAAAGATAACGATTGTGACACGGAGGCATATGCGTTCCCACTTTTCTTTGTGACGCTTCAAGGCGTTCACCCATTGATCAGTTAGGCAGCGTGGTGATATTAATTTGCTTTCAAGCCCACAGCAGGCTAATTGTTTGGTTTTTTTAGTATGTGTGTTTTTGTTGATTATTTATCTCATTACATTGATGCTTTACACTTTGTTATCTTGTTTGATTCAAAGTCTAAAAAAAACATTCTTAGGGGTGGGGAAATATTCATATACGGTGGGCAAACTTTCTTGCAAAATGGTCATATTAGATTTTTAAAACGCACAGATGGGCCAGGTAAATTGATTGATTGTAACTATAAAATACGTAAATGTTTTGTTCCGTCAATAAAATAATGAATTTTTAAATTTGATCATGAACTGATTTAATTATAATTATATTATAATGAATTTGATTATAAATGACTAATTACCAATTTAAAATATGTACAAAATGTAGATGAAAAAATGTATTTATATCAAATATGTTAAACAATTATATAATGATATAAGAAGATAAGAAAGCCTTTATTTGTCTCATAATGGAGAAATTCCCAATTTACAGCAGCAAAATTATGAAAGGGAGAAAGTAGAAGACAAAAAGTATGTAAATAAATATAAATATCATGTATATATATAATGTACATTGATTTATATAATATCATACATGGGGGGGTTGTAGGGTATTGTAGTTAGGTAAAATTCACTTAAAAGTTGTCATTTTTTTAGAATTGTGACAAAACACCTGTTTACAAAATGACGGCGAAACACAACAAAAATTTGCTCACACACACAGAGAAATTACCTTTCGACTTCCGCCCCCTCAATTAATAGTACTTTTTTTTTTCCAAACTAATAAGATTTTTTTTTTCACAAGTTGTCGTAACTAAAATTACCACTAGAGAGCAGCACCTTCTTATAACTAAAGCAAGGTACCAAAGCAAACAACAAATTTCATGGTGTCAAAGACTTTTGGACAGTACTACACTTAAAAAATATATATATATATCACCCTTTAATTGCCTGTCATTAATTTTTGAATAAACATTGTGTTAGTTTTACTAATGTTGTGTTGTCACTTGCATAATTGCTGATGTGTTGGTTTTATTGTGATTATTAAGGGCTTAAAATGCTCAGGCATGTATGTAGGGCACTCCCACACAATGATTACAGCTGAGGAGGGTGAGAAATATGCATGCAGTTTTTCATAAATAGTTATTTTTATACTAAAAAAAAAGACAATTCACCCACATATTATAAATGACTTGTTAAATACAGTACCGGGTTTTTCTGTAGAATTAATCTGACCCATTTACTTGTTGCAAGAAGACCCTGTAATATCATTTCCTCTGGGATAGTCTCAGGGGATTATAGTGTCCAAAAAAATGGGGACAGCAGCTTTGCCCTCAACCCTGTGAGCTGGCCTGGGCTGGCCCCTCTTTGAGAGACCATCTGGTGAAGTTCCTCTCTGGAGGGTCACATGTTCTTGTGGGGGAGGCAATCTGCAACCGGCATTAAAAAAAGACTTGTCTCAGTCTATTTCCAATACATTCACCATTCACTCGTAAAATGAAACCAAAAAACATTTGGAAACATTTACCCTGCAAAAAGGCAAACATAACAGATTAAATATATCAAATCAATATATTTGTTTATTTGTCAGCCAAGATACTTTTTCTTCATTAAAATGCCATTTTTAGACTACTAGGAGTGCATCGAACATTATTGTCAAGAACATTTTTGAATTGACTTCCCCTTTAAGGTAATAGATGACTTTAGGAGAGAGGCGGTGCACTGTACACATTTAATTGAGTCACTTAAATTTGCGTCATTAAATTCCCCCTCATTACACTGTAAAAATGGATGACCACGTTCACGAATGAGTCATCCTACTTGTGTAGCTGTTTAGTATTAAAAACCTGTTTGAGGGCACGTGCCATCTTCCTGCGGCGGGCTTAGGCGAAGCACTGCAGTGTGTGTCATGACAACACCTGACACACTTTTCCCCCCCTGGTCTGAACACCTGCACACTAGCAGCATACCCTCTCTACTGTTAAAAGCACACCGGTATAATAAATGGCCAAACTGCATGTGTGGAAACATATTCACTGAAACCAAATAAGCAATCTGTGCACATTCATTGTTGTAATTATGTTTGTCCAAGTGTTAATACAGATGATAATGGATCTGATATGTGATAATAGCGCAGCCGGGGCTTGAGGCTTATTTTTAGCAGCTGAGACTGACCCAGACGGCGCAAATACAAGAGGAGAAACACAGCAAGGCTGGAGGGAGGGAGGAATTTAAATGAGACTGGAGTGAAGGAAAAGTACTGGGCGGATGTAGCGGTGCAGATGCAGAATCCATGAGCTCACGTGAGTGTAAGTGGGTGTGAGGGAAGACACAGGGAAAAAAAAATTAAAAAATCAAATGGCGGCCCAAGGTGAACGGCATAACGGCGGGGGAGTGCTGACGTCACCCCACAGAGAACAAACCTGAGAGATATACTGTAAAATTGCAACTCAAGATTATGATACAAAAAAAAACTAAACGTTTTTGCAAAAATGTTTCCACCATTAATGTGACTTATAACCTGCCGATTGATTTTTTTTATTTTTTAATGTGAGATAATTTAGTTGCAAAAGTGTACACACCCTCGTAACTGGGATGCGTCTGTGTTCAGCATTAACCAAACGAATTCAATCTCATATTTAAAAGGGAGAAAGCAGCACACACCTACCATCATTTAACTGCCTCTCTTTAACTCCAAATAAAGTATAGATGTTCTAGTAGGCTTTCCCTGACATTGTGGCCATGGCCATTCACACACACATCGATACCAAGAGACAACTTCCAGTCTTCAGCGATCCAAACATGCATGCTTTGGGAATGTGGTTGTCACACCGCAGCGAGGGTTGTTTGTGTTTGTCTGGTCACTTCCTGTTTTATTTTGAAATGCCAGTCTGATTGTCAACCCCGCCCTGATTGTTTTCACCTGTGTTTGCCTTGTGTTTAAATGGTCCTTGTCTCGCTTTGTCCTGTGCCAGTGTGTTTCGTCCTTGTGCGTGCACTCCAGCTTATCGCCCCAGGTCTGACCAGTCCTTGCTTTGTTTCCACAGCCTTGCCATTTTGAGTTGTCAGTCACTGACCCTCAAATAAATCGATCTTTTTACTTTGAACCCTGCAACTGTATCCTGTGTACAAGCCTGGTTCTGACAGTGGAAAGAAGCCAGAGTACTGGTTTGAGCTGAGATTCAAACCAGGAACTTCTCAACTGGGAGGGCCGTTGCCTACATTTCAAATCAACATGAGTATACTTTAGATGCTACGCAGGAATCAGCTAACCAAGACGACTGACCTTCTCTTACACGATGATTCAGATGGACTGTTTGTGCTCTAAATGTCAACTTGCTAACATTAATTATGTAATTAAAATCCCATTGAGCCTGAAGAATATCACACGTGGGAGTGGCACAAAGCTGCGGGACCAAACACACTGCAGAAAACGAGTCAGAAAAGGTTGCGGTGGCACAGCGGGCAGGTGGTGAGCATTGTTATCTCGCAGCAAGACATTTAGAGGCTCAAATCTTGGCTTGTGTTTTTGGAAGCTCTCCAGCTGCCTCCCAAAGTCCATTCCACATTTGCATTTGTCAGTATGTCAGACAGAATGAATCAAAGCAATAGGAGCACGCAGAACCTGGTTTTAACACATTCCACAAACATGGTGAAACGACTATTACGCTAGTTATAACGTTACCAAAGTAATCAGCGCCGTACAAGAGTTGCTTTCTATTTACAGTAGCTTACTTTTTGTACAGGCTGCGACCGGAAAGAGGCTTTTTTTATTTTCTTCTTGCTCTGATGACTGATGAGAGATGCAGAACGATGAGTGTCATGTAACCGCAGCGTTGCTGTGGCAACCATTCCCAGAAGTCAGCCTGAAGAAGGTGTCACCAAGGAAGGACAAAAGGTAGAAAGAGATAAGACTTTGAGCATAGCTGGAACTATAGACAGTTAAAGAAGAAAAAAATATCAAATGACATTTACAGGTAAACCAATTACTCGCTGGCCCTGGACTGGTCGCTTGTCAATCCCAAAGCACATAGAGGCCACACCAGAGATTGGCAACTGGCGTGGCTCGCGACCAAACAGGGAGTGGTCCCTTGATTAGGGACACAATCTGTATAAGTTATTGTTTGTTTTGGGCAGTGGATCTTGTATACACGCATTGAGAAATGCATTATGAAAACTAAAATAGAGTAAGAGCCCGTATTTTACAGGTTTGCATATAATTTATCCAAAATTTAACCCTTTCATCCACCCTGTAACCTGATAACAGGATAGGCTGTCCACTGTAATAACCGCTGTCCCTGTTAAAGGGTTAAAGTGGCATTTCTGTGAAGTGCATCGTCTTATGTGACGCCAGTCGCACCGATGAAAAATTGTGGCCCACCTCCAGCATTTAAATTAGCCATCCCTGGCCTAGTCAAACAACCATTTACACTCACATTCACACCTTAGCATGATTTTGAGTCTTCAAAGAACCTAACTTGTTTTTGGAATGTGTTGAGGAAGTGGAAAAATTATGTCGAATATATTTAATGTTGCTGCATTTTTTTTTTGTGTGATTCCACGAGAGCATTCATGTCAGAATCTCACAAGCTTATTTTCACCCCCCCCCCAAAAAAAAGGTCATACCACATACAAATAAGATGAAAGTGGCATCACTCTGTCACGTCCTTAAGTAGGAGTGACCTTGACAGCGCCCCCCAAGCCCCCCGCCCTGCCACTTTCTCCTGCTTAACATCGAACGGTCCCCATCCGACCACAAACGAATAGCAGGTGATCGTTTGTCATGAGCGTAAATTGTGTGCGTCACGGAGCGGCTCTGTCCCACCCTGCGGGATGCTGCGTACCGCCCCCCACCCCCCAGCTTCTTCCCCCATCCTCCCTCCTTTCAGTCATCCACCCGCCTCACTCAGAAAGGCACACAGTGGATGCGCGACCCACGCGACTCTTTTTCGGCAGTTTAATACAGATGCGTGGATATTTCTGACATCGGCAAAAGACGACCGGTAAGCCATCATGCGTTGTCTTGCTCATTGTCACTTTAACATTTGCAAGCACGATACTCAAAAGCGCAAAAGTCGTTTCCTGATGGAATGCAGAAAAGTTGTGTTTAATCTTTCAGCTTTGAATGAATTGTCATTTTAGATGTTTGTTTTCGAAAGTGTTTTTGTGTCGTTTTGTTTGTGCATTTAGTGATGGGGCGGTCAGTTCGATGCCGGTCTCCTAGATAAAGCAGTTTCTAAAATTAACCAGAAATCATGATGAAGGGTTAAATGATGTGGTTCAAACCGAGAGGCAACACCTTAGGGTGATACGTTTTATTTATAATTCTCCTCGTGGACACTTTTTTAGTGTGGATGCTTTTTTGTTCTTATATGTGGTCTCTTCCCATAGACATGTTCTAAATGTGTGTATACGTGTGTGTGTGTGTGTGTGTGTGTGTGTGTGTGTGTGTGCCTGTGACCTTGCTGGAGCAAGAATATAACCAGCATGATAAGTGAATTATTAATGAGGGACTATTGATTTTTTATGACCAGAGAAGTGTCCCTGTCTTGTGTCATTGTTTAAAAAAAATGCTGGAAACTCTTCCCAAATTACAGAATGTCACTTAGAAACAGATGGCTGTTGCAGTCTTTCCAAATTGTGCTAGATAAGTCTAAATCTGTTACCGTGGAACCTTCAAGGTCGAACAGTCTGTTCCGGCATGTTGATCAGCCTCTGTTTTGTTCATATTTACAACAATAATTGTCACAAAATAGAATACAGTCATGGGAATAGAAACGATATGTTCCTATGCGGGAATATTAAGTAACATTACAGCAACAAAACAACCTGACTCACCGTTTAATGATGCATGACGGAAGTGAAACGTTGAAAGCAGTGCAGCTTAAGCTTGCTGATGGTGAGTCAACTTCATCATACTTTATAACTGCCACACAAGTGTAAAAAGAAGACAATAGTGTACATTGAATAAACAAAATAAATGCAAGTAAAAAAAAAAATTGCCACTACCAGTTGAAGTTTACTGTCAAATTAAAAACTAAACAAATAGAATCACAGATTGTGTATTTAAAATAACCACACAGCTCTGCTTTAATAAATACCGCTTAGCTTTATGCTAACCAACAACTCAAAACGCAATAGAATGAACGGCATCAGTGTCACGGTGTTATCACGGATATTCACACACAAATGTGGAGCAACACATGTAGACAGACAATATACACCTAGATATATATTCTTTATCCTGTTTTATGAAAAAAGTATCAATATTACTGTGGCTTACTGAGTCTGTTGTGAAAGTCTTCATAATGTGTGTCTTTTTGTGTACATTGTACTGCAGCCTGGTGGCCAAGGTGTGCACACCAGAAAGTGCAGCCCAATGTTCGTTGAATTGAAGCAAAAAATGTGGCAAAACTGCTCAAATATTTACATTCTATGTAATGAAGTCATAAGTGTATGTTTTGATAAAGTACAATCATTAGTATTATAGGCTGTTATTTTTAATAAAAACACGTGCCAAAAAAATATGTTGTTTTGGAGACGCTGGACATTTTAATGGCATTTTCATTCATTTCGGTGGGGAAAGATGATTTGAGATACAAATGTGAGTCTCGAGTGGTGTGAATTAGACACTGATGTCAAAACACCACAGTAGATGTTATTCATATGTGATGTGATATCAAATTACTAAACAAAGCAGACATTAAAGTGTAGCATTTAGTTTTTTCACCGTGTTGTGCTGAGCAGTGTGACACAATCGCACGTATCATTTTCCTACGTTGCAGTAGGCTCCAAAATTGGACTTTCAGACATTGTAATCTAGAGGTCCCACTGTGTTTCGGTTCGGTTTGTGACCGATGACAAACAGAAGCGACAATGACAATCCATAAAAGGCAACATGTGATAACATCTGTCAGATGTTCACAGGACACGATGACCGAGAGGGTTATTTAAATTTTGATAGCAATCTTAAAAAAAAAAAAAAAAAAGGGCGACTGAAAAGTCATTTTGCTGCCACGGTAACAAAATTACTGTGCACAAATGGGACTCGTGAGTCCATCATCTGGGGCTCATGATGTGGATTATTGGATGGCAGAGTTGATGTTTTCATCTGTGATGTCGCAGCTTGTGCATGTCTCGTGTGCCGTGGCACAGGATTGAATGACAAGACAGGATGAAGGCTTTACGGTTAATGCATGTCGGATTACGCAGACTGTGAATGGCTGTGGATTATTACATCACAGGCTCATGTTGACATGCAAGTGAGTCAGGAATAAAGATGTTGAGATGAAATAAATGAACAATGCCATTAAAACCGAGGTACAAATTGCGCATCAATAAAGCAAAAAGCGGCTTGGAGTGATGAATTTTAACTTTTAGGATGGATCTGATGATGAGAATGAAGTGTTGCTAATGCATCATTTCCAGTACCCAAAAATGGATCTTTAGGACTTTGGGGGTGTGGTCTGTGAACAAGCAAGCAGCATCAGAAAGGCTTGTGATGTGGATGTAGCGTGCACATGACGGGCGCTCATCCAAAATGTCGTGTTTCCGTCCTCCATTAGTTTGCAACGTGGGAGCAACTCCCATTTTGAGGGGTGGGTGAGCGAGGCCGAGAAGGGATGTCTACCAGGCTTGAGGGGATTAGGGGATTTACAGGGGGTGGGAGAGAAGCTTCACTCAAGTTAAGCTTGCGGAAAAGAGAAATTAAATTTGCAATTTGCACGATTGGGGAATTTTTGCGAGAGCCATGAAATGCAGCGTGAGTGGCGGTTTCTTCATGATGACACGCTTGAGTCATTCATAAAGGACAGAGGTGACTTTTTGAAATGTTATTTATGGATCACAAGCAGAAAAAGGAACCTTTACTACTCTTGATCACAATCGATCACTTTCTTTTGCTGACAGTGTCAATATCAATCCATCCATCCATCTTCTGATCCGCTTATCCTCACAAGGGTCGCGTGGCGTTTAGATTGTTAGTCTAGTTTTTATGGTTAGATATATCTTCCACATTGTCAACCATGTTTAGATTCTTTGTTCATGTTTTCTGTTTTGTTTTTTTTCAATTGCAGGACTTCGGCCAAAACAAAGAAGAAACACATCTGTCAATTTTCAGCATCTCCCTCATAGCGCCATCTTCTTTCCAAAAGCTTTTTAAAGACTCACTTCTCGGACCAGTCTCCGGCGACCCCCACCCCCACCCCGAGTCCCCCTCCCAACCTTCGGCCTCCCTGATGCCTAAAAACAGTAAGGTGACGCAGCGCGAGCAAAGCCATGAGCACGTCACAGAGTCGGTGGCTGACTTGCTCGCCCACGAGGAGCCGCTGGACTACAAGAACAGCTCGCTGAACGTCGGCGGCGCGGCCGGAAAGAAAGTGCCCCAGATAGAGGTGCCGGAAAATGACGGACGCCCTGCCTGGAACAGCAAGCTGCAGTACATCCTGGCGCAGGTGGGCTTCTCTGTAGGCCTGGGGAACGTGTGGCGCTTCCCCTACCTGTGCCAAAAGAATGGAGGAGGTGAGTCGGATCGGGTATTGAGAGACAAAGTAGCTGAAAACAAAATTGAAAAAAAAAATGTATGGGGACCCTGGAGTGATTGCCATTTTTTCCCCATAAGACATACAGTACAGTAATCCTCCATCTGTCCTTTTGAGTCCATCTGTTTTGGATTTTGACAAGATTGAGCGCACAGTGAGTGACAAGCCTGGCAGGTCCAAGTGGACAAAAATAATACCTGTACCTGCACCTCACATGCATATTTTGTATCGGTATTATGGATAAATCTTGAAAATATACATAAATAATACTATAAAGCTCATTTAAAAGAACCCCCCGCTTATGTATGATATTAATTGACAGAGAGGAAAGCAAAGGCCATTTTCGCCAATTCTAGTTAGTTTCAGCCAATTTTACAATAAAATGGCGATTTTTTTTTTTAAGCAATTTAAAAAAATCATATTCATTGTTTCTTCAATTTCAGTGGTTTCATCAGTTTTCGTGGACTTTCATAACCTTGGTTCACAGTCAACCTGCAGCCAATGCAGCTAATGTCCCTTGCAAACAGGTTTTATTGACACCCTCGACAAAGCGTCATTTGTCAGCCTGGAGTCGGCCACACATTTCTCCACAAATCACACTCTGTGCGATTTTCTCACTTGATCCGTGAATGGGATTAGGATTTATTTGAGCCGAGCCGTCTCCTTTCACCCACACTTCTTTCTATTTGTTCTTTCACACACATCCCTCGACTCACCATCCATCTGTCCATTCATTTCCTCTCCCTTCCCTCCGTCCTTCCACCTCTCTTCCATCATCTACTCTTTGACCCGCTCTCCAATCTACATAGATTTTCATTTCATCGCAGCTCATCTTTTAACCTACTCGACACTCATCTCTTTCCCCTCCCCGCTCCATCCACCCTACATCACTCCAGTTCCGAAGGCCTCGTCTATCCTTTCACCTCCTCTCGGTTCGCTCTTTCATCCATCTGGCCTTTTTCACATCTGCTGTTCCTTCCACTTTGTCTCCCCGCTGTCCAAGTTGTCTCAGCCTTGCGCTGCTGTCTTCTGTTTTAATTTCTTCCCACTCCATTCCCCCTTTCTTCTCATCCATTCTTTCACACCTCTTCTCCAGTCAGCCTTTCACCGCCTTTTTACGCTCATCTCCATCCTTCTATTAAATTTATATCTGTCCTTCCCTTTCCTTCTTCTCTTCCTTTCACTTCCTATGCTATCAATTCACTTCCTCAGTATTTAGCTTTTCATCTCCTTTTAGCTCAATTCACCTCCTCTCCTATCCAGTCACTAATTCGCTTCCTTTTGCTTCCTCTCTTTTGCATTCATCCTTTCATCTCACTTCCATCCATCCACTTCATGTGAGTATAGAGTTGCTATTTTTGAAGGAGTTCACGCTTGGTGGCTGGCGATAAGTCGTTATGTTCCGGATGTTGACTCAATTTTGCCCATTCCTTATTATATGTCAGAGAAGTGCTCAGAGACACGTTTGGATGCCGGATTGAAACACTAATTGAGGAGGGGAATGTATTTTGCTTTAGAAAGTCGCTGTTTTTTCTCCTGTTGTGCTGTCATGCAGTTAAAAGATCTTCTGTAAATTACCTTTATTACCCCGTGTATCTTATTCCCTGTCAAAAAAAAAAAGTCAAAACGCTTCTCTGTTTTTCAGGCGCTTATCTCGTCCCATACTTCATTCTCCTGCTTGTCATCGGCATCCCGCTCTTCTTCCTGGAGCTGGCGGTGGGCCAGAAGATCCGACGTGGGAGTATTGGGGTGTGGAATTACGTGTGCCCACGTCTTGGCGGGATCGGAATGTCGAGTTTGATGGTACTACGCTTACGCCCATCCATTATTTTCCATACGTTTTTTTCTTTGTAGGGGATGCAGGAAAATTTAGAGCACTAGTGTCAAACTCATCCGGCCTGGTTGTAATTGTATACAGGTAATATTATGACTAGAGGTACAGGTGACCCTACTTTAAAGTTTTATGGTGACACGACCCATTATTCTGACAATTTCTTTTGCTATGACATGTGAAGGAGAACTTGAGAGAGTGATGAGTGCCGTATGGTGGCAGTGAACTCAAGGCAACTCACTTCACAATAACTCCAGTTTGACAAATTGTGGAGTTGTTATAATAACAGCCTTGAGCTGTTTTAAGCCCCTCCGAGTGAAAGTCTACTGTCAAAATAAAAACATAAAACAAAGTGAATTGCACTTTGTATGTTTAACAAAACCACTGCTTTGCCGTCGAAAATTTCCTTAAGAGCAATGCTAACAAACAAGGTAAAACCATTATTGATTATAGTTGCAGTTCCAGAGGTGACGGCTATTTACAAACAGTGAAGGAACATCTTAGTGAGAAAATATAACAATACGTAAAGCCATACAGTTCCGTATATATTTGATGTGCTACCGAAAATGACTAATATTACAGCACTACTACAGTACTATTCTTCTTCGCTGGTATCTGAATGACAATATCATACTGCCTCCAGGTGGCCAAGGTGGGCACAGCAATAGAAGCAGCACAATGAATTGGTTTGAAGAATTAAATCATGATGTACAAACTGTTAATTTTTTACCTTCTATTTGATGATGTTTTTACTCCGTTTTTATTAACTACAATATTATACTGTGCTATTTTTTCATTAAAAAACACAAACACAAAAGTAGTTTGGGGGGTGAGGATGGAACACATTAAAGGCAATGTATTCAACACGATGGGCGAAAATGAGATTGAGGTAAGCGTTTTGGGTTATGAGCGTGGTCACGGTAGGAATTAAAATTGTATCTCAAGGCACCATTGTTTTATCGTCAAAAAGGCTTCACAAGCATAAAAAGGATGCAGCACCATGCACGCAGGATGAAGTCTCTCCATCACCCCATCAGCCTGTCTCCACCTCCTGAGTACATGGGAGGTATTGACATGTTTGGCAATGAAAGGGACCTTTCAGTCGAGTCGCATGGCTGGCGCAGAGGTAGCTAAAAATATCTCTGAGAGTATCTGAGTTGAAAAGAGAGCACTTTAATTATTCACGCCTCCCTCCAACCGGATGTAGCCTCGGAATTTCTTGCACGACTGGCGGCAACATGAGGCTCATCGTGCGTGCATCAGTGCAGATCAATGCCTTTCATAGGCCGTGCATGCACAAATGCTGGCAGATCATGATTATCATGTAGGTGCAAGGTTGTTGAGGATACACCTGGCAGAATGACTAGTTGGAGGCAGAAACTTGGTCTGAAGTTATGCCAGCTTGGAACATGTCTAAATAGTGCTCTCACGCGGTTTTGGTGAATTTCATCAGAGTACACCCAGACAGAATTCTGAGCCCTTGTGGTCATGTGCATTGAAGTCTTTGTATTTCATTCATAATAATCACAACAGCAGGATTCAAACCCTCTGAGCCTTTGTAATCGACTGGCCAATGTCAGCGCTTTTAAAAAAAATGTGGACATTTTTTTTTTTAAATTTCAATTCATTAACACATTACAATGACATTCAACAGCACCCCCACCCAAAAAAAAAATCTATCAATTTTTGCCTATTTTTCACTCTACTGTAAAGTTAAACAAATAATAAAGGACCAAGTATTATAGAACAAAAAAAAACCATATCATTCAGGTATTAATTATGATATTATGATTATTATGATGGTGATTATTATTACAATTATTATTATTGTTTTAAAATCATCCAACTGGCTAGCGCGCAGCTATTGAGGGGGCTTTGATTGGTGACAAATGGAGTTGGCTGTGTTCACGCCTACAAGAGTGCAAACCTTTTTTTTTTTCTAAATAAACATGTCTGCAAAGTTACTAACATCGGTTTAGCGAGCCTCCGGACAGATTTATGTCGCAAGCCACACCGGTGTGTGCCAGTCACAGCAGAAGATTAAGTTCATAATACCTATCTTTCTGTCCATCTAGGTGTGCGGCTTTGTGGGGCTCTACTATAATGTGATCATCGGCTGGAGCATCTTCTACTTCTTCCAGTCCTTCCAGTATCCTCTGCCATGGAGCGACTGTCCCATCAGGAAGAATGGGACGTTTGCCAGTGAGTTACTGTCAACTATATCCACGTATCCAATTTCTTAACAACATGCAAACGGCACACACTCCTGCATTCAACAACACAGGTTGTACCTAATGTTGCGGCCAGTGGGAACCTGTCTGTGTCGCCAAGTATTTTTTTGCATCCCACGTTGTCCCTCTCACAATGCAGTCGTGGAGCCGGAGTGCGAGAAGAGCTCAGCCACCACTTACTTCTGGTACCGCCAGACCCTGAACACGACCAGCACCATCGCAGAGAGCGGCGGCCTCAATGTGAAAATGACTTTATCTCTGCTGGCCGCCTGGATCATCGTCTGCCTCGCCGTCATCAAAGGGATCGCCTCTTCTGGGAAGGTTGGACAAAACAGGAGCGTGAGCGACATTGTTATGTTGCGACATACTGGATGTGTTTTATATGTCTCACAGGTGATGTACTTCAGCTCACTTTTCCCCTACGTGGTGCTCTTTTGCTTCCTGGTCAGAGGGTTGATGCTGAAGGGATCCGTGGATGGCATCGCTCACATGTTCACTCCAAAGGTGAGCTGCGGGAACTCGTTCAAATGTTCATACACACACACACGCACGCATGCACGCACGCAAGCACGCACACACACACACACACACACACACACACACACACACACACACACACACACACACACAGAAAAAAAACTCACATTCAACAAAATTATATTCATATACACCCCCCCAAAAACATTACTCCATAATATATTTAAATTTATGAGATTTTATCAATTTATATGAGTTCATAGTCATTATGGCCCTCCGAGGAAAACCACAACTACGATGTGGCCCGTGACAAAAATGAGTTTGACGTCCTTGCTGTAATTCCTTTGTCTTTTGCCATTTCAAATTAACAAATGCTAAATGTCATTGTTGCGTCTCCCAGCTGGAGAAGATGCTGGAGCCCCAGGTGTGGAGAGAGGCGGCCACCCAAGTGTTCTTTGCTTTGGGTCTGGGCTTTGGAGGTGTCATTGCCTTCTCCAGTTACAACAAGATAGACAACAACTGCCACTTTGACGCCGTGCTCGTCTCCTTCATCAACTTCCTCACGTCCATCCTGGCTACGCTGGTGGTGTTTGCCGTCCTGGGTTTCAAGGCCAACATCATGAACGAGAAGTGTGTCGTAGAGTACGTTCTCGAGCTTTTTCTTTCTCCTCCAGAAAGTCATACGTGCGGTCACTCATACAGGCCACAGCATTGGGAACACCTGAACAATCGGTACAAAAAGAAAAATCCTGTAACTGGCAGTATTATATATTACAAGTGACTGTTTTTGTGCTATTATGGCTTTTATTTAGCCCCCGGGTTCTGTACTGTCACTTGTTCTGAAGTGAGTTGATTATATAGTCCAGTTACAAATTTAAGGATAAACTCTGAAAGGAAGGCGGCTGCCGTTTTGGAATGTGGAAATGTGCCTTATTTTGAGCACACGGCTCCCATGGCGATCAAATTTTGATGTATCTTTTCAAATGTGTACCATTTTTGTCTATATAGCAATGCTGAGAAGATTGTCGGATACCTCAACTCAAATGTGCTGAGTCATGATCTGATCCCCCCGCACGTCAACTTTTCTCACCTCACCACCTCTGACTACGCCGAGATGTATCAGGTCATCAAGACTGTGAAAGAGGGCAGTTTCTCCCACCTGGGTCTGGATCCTTGCATCCTGGAAGACGAGCTCAACAAAGTGAGCCAGAACTGGTCCGGATGTGCGTCCGCAGCAGGTTCTGACTTTGACTCATTCTCTTGACCATCTTTGTGCAGGCTGTTCAGGGCACCGGTTTGGCTTTCATCGCTTTCACGGAGGCCATGACACATTTCCCTGCTTCGCCATTCTGGTCGGTCATGTTCTTCTTCATGCTCATCAACCTCGGACTGGGTAGCATGATCGGCACTATGACGGGCATCACCACGCCTGTCCTTGATACCTACAAGGTCCAAAAGGAGCTTTTTACAGGTGAAAAAGTCATACAGTGTTGCCTTAAGATACAAGGGGCCTGACTTTGACTTTTTGGAGACATGAGCCATTATTCGGACGATTTTTTTTGGGTGTGACTTGCAAGAAAAAAATTCAGACATGAGTGCTGTATGGTGGCAGAGTTTTCAAGCTATTGAAGTTTAATGTCAAAGTCATTTCAAAACAAAGTAAATTAGACATTCCACATTTTAAGCAACCACAATTTTGTCTTCATGTTTGCTAGCTTAATGCTAACAGATTTCATGTTCGCTAGCTTAATGCTAACAAATAGCATTGGTGGTGTGGCATTTTTAACTTTTAAACAAATAACATTTGAACAAACACTGGGGGGAAAAAAAATGAAGTCATAAAATATAACATTACTCACAGGCATGTACCAACTTATTTTTATTCCCCACTTCTCCAGTGTGTTGCTGCATTGTGGCCTTCCTGTGCGGTCTGCTGTTTGTTCAGCGCTCAGGGAATTACTTTGTCACCATGTTCGACGACTATTCTGCCGGCCTGCCTCTGACTGTGGTGGTCATCCTGGAAAATATGTCGGTGGCTTGGATTTATGGCACTAAAAGGTACAACAACTGCAGATGATTGTAGGTAGGTGAGTGGGGGATTGTTAACAAAGGCAGGATCCTGCATATACCGTTTAATGTTTCTGCTCCTCTGTTGCCGACAGATTCATGCAGGATTTGGAAGACATGTTGGGTTTCCGGCCGAACATCATATACTTCTACTTGTGGAAATACGTCTCCCCGATCTGCCTAATTGTGCTCATCTCGGCCTCTGTCATAGAGATGGCTTTCAGCCCACCTGGATACAACGCGTGGGTTGAAGAACTGGTCAGCCATGTCTTTATCTACCCATGGTTTTACATTCAACACCACTTTAGTTACAGCACTACAAAAAGCTATTAGATTAGTTACATGCATTTATATACAGGGTTTTAACCGACACACAACCACAGCCACACCCAAACACACACATTTATAAATGGGACGTGCCCGTGTTCAAAATTAACCAATCACTGGGTAGGTAGTCAGGCAGCTCTTGATCAACTCTTCTCAGTTTTTATGAGAATGGATACTGTACATTAAAATTGTAATCCTTCGACTAAGTCTGACAATAACTCACCCCTGTGTCTGCGTAGGCTCAGGAGCGCTTCCAGAGCTACCCCCCGTGGGCATTAGTCATGTGCTTTGCTCTCATCGTGGTAGCCATGCTTCCCCTCCCCATCGTCTTCATCGCCCGTCACTTCAACCTGATGTCGGACGGGTCCAACAAGCTGTCCGTCTCCTACCGGAAGAGCATGATGAAAGACATCTCCAACCTGGAGGAGCAGGACGAATCCAGGTTCATCCTTGGCGCCAAACCCGGCGAAGCGCCTGCATCACTGGCGGCACGCAAAGCCTATCTGGCTCCCGGTGGAAACAAACCCCTGGACCCCAACTCCTTGTCTCCTAAAAGCTGCTATGGTACGGGCTACCAAAATGCCGCCATCAGCCCTACCACACCGACCACTCCTACTACACCCGAGTCTGACTTTTGACTGTATCGCCCATTAGTCCGGTTTACCATCAGGGGCGCAAGAATCCCCACCACTGCCCTCCCAAAAGCACATTTTCATAGCTGCAAAATCACTGAATTCATGCACTTATGATGTTATTTCCTTTGCCTTAGTACAAGGAACCTTGGACTTTACTGAGGCACCACTTACTAGTACAGAGGCAAAGAGCCCCCAGGCAAAGGCTGTCTTGAATTTGTGCTGCAACACAGACACATTGATCAATGCAGTGATGTCAGTGAGCGTGTATGTGGTCGCACCTCTGAATCTACAAAAATTGTATATATTTGTAAAGCTCTCATCGTGTATCCTAAACTACTCCGTGCTTACTAACTGTACTTCCTCAAATAGTGGCCGACCAGTGTTTGTAGCCAAAGCACATTTTCCTTTAGAAAAATCTCAAGTAAGACCACCCCCCAAAAAAAAAGTACACTTTGTGAAGTATAGATGATCTTACATCAGTTTACAAACAAATTCACAGAGTGTGAAATTTGGTCCTGTTTTTAAAATTTACAAGCGTATTAAGATATGTGAACCTTCTGCCATCTCATGGAGGAGCGTACTGTTGTACTGCCTGTCAGATGATGCTGGAAAAGATAAATGGAAAAAAAGACTTTATTTGTAATCAATAAAATCGGATCATTAACCACACTACAGCACACGGCATTTAACTACTCAACTGCGGAGGGTTTCAAGCAGTTACAGGAAAGTTTACAATGGCACCAAAAACATTTGGAGGTTACGAAGGACACACAATAAAATAATTTGGCAGCAGATTAAGAAGATGTCATCACATGGCACAAGAAGGTACTGGTAGTAGGGATAAGCTGTTTATAAGGGAGGATAAATTCATGTAATTTATTTGATGATTGGCATGCTTACATTGAAATGGATTGATTGTCTGTTAAAGTAGAGGCCATTATTTGACGAACTACAGTATTTCATATCACTCTCCTGTGTCCAGTCTAATGTTCAAAGCGGAGGTAGGGACCTACTTCAGGATAATGTACGCTAATGTAGTTTGCGTTATCATCCCATCCACTAAACTGCATCATCGTAAGAATTCATTAATTCCATTTTACACACCAAAGAATTACAAGCACACAGCAAAACACTTGAAATGTGAATGTTTAAAGTGCGCTACAAAAGCACTCAAGATTTTCCAGTTAACTGCACGAAAATGCACAGATGAGGCTCTCAAAGCACCGATTTTTGCTTTCTAATTCAACTATGAGGCACAATAAATTATTGAGCGTAATCGCTGACCTGTGGTTGCAGCACTGTGTATACAAAACACGCACAATCAATGCTCGGTGCAGACACACCAAGGCAGTTCCCGCAACACAAATTATACCCAATGTCAACTAAAACCTATTCAATGCACAACAAATATCAACACTTCAAGCGACAACTCCAATCTGTTGCAAACGTATTACATTTGTCACAAAATAGCACAAACATGTCAAGCTTGAATGGCAAAGATGGCTGTTTGATTTCTGTACACACTGCTTGTGCATCGTTGATGATTGTAAACAACCACATTTAAGCTTCTGTTACAGATATTTTTATTTTCTTAACTCATATTTAATCAAAGCTGTGCTATTATTGAAAGGATTATATTTATATTACTGTATATTTGTGGCATATATAGATGTGATCAATTAATATCGTAGGCGATATATATTTTCATCTTAATTGTACATTTAAAAACTATTTTGTATTTTGTGTCGATGTTGTTGGCTGGTGGAAGTGATGTCCGTCGCGCTCAGACCTAACTTGACCTTTTCCGTCGAGAGAAAAATCCAAGAAAGGCAAAGATTGTATTTACTTGTGCCATCCATTGTTTATGTTCCATTGTGTGGTTACAGTGAAGATAGTCTCACGGGGCACATTTGTGTGGCGAAAATAAAATTATTTTACATCTTATTTTACTCTACGCTTTGCAAGTGTGGAAAAGACAGATCGCAAACATTCTTGCAATAATGTGAATACTGACATGTAAACATTTTTTCAGAATGGGAGACATATCATATCACCGTCTATCGCATATCATAAAAGTGTGGCATCGTAGAATGTTAGGAATACACAAGGAGATCCAAACTGTTACTGTACTATGTTTTATGTTGTCTTTATAGAGGTCTGTGCACATGTAATAACAAAACTGCAGAATAAATGTGGCTAAGGGGAAATTGATACATACAGCTAAATTGATATCCTTGACTTACATATGCTCCAGTTTGTGTGTGTGTGTGTGTGCGCGCGCAGCAGGGTCTTTCTGAGCACATCTCCTTCCATTCCCCTCAGTGATGATGATTGTATTATGAACACAACTGTACAAAGAAAGTTTGTTTTCTGTAAAAAATACAAATAAATATTAGAATAGATTGTTGAAGGACCACTTAATGTTATGTTGCTTTATTTTTGTACAAAAGTACATTTCAGCGTCCTTACTACCCAAGCGCGATATCCAGGTCTTTTTCTTTATAAATGAGAGCAATCTCTACCTGGTCAGCAAGAGAGAAACTTCTTGCTTTCTTCAATTTGTGAGGACACAGCCACACCTCCTTTGACATTTTTGGACAGGACCAGGTATTCGTGGGCTGGGATGATGTCCAGGGTGAGCTCATATTGATCTGTCAAAAGAAATGCCAATGTCACTTTAAAAAAAAAAGGCGAGCCTCTATGCTTCTTCCTCGACCTCGGTACCTCCAGAAGCAGTTGGTCAGCTGATCCGAGGCACTGGGCAGGACTTTAGGTATGGAGTGGCTCAGATACTGGGTGTAAGGTGCAGCAAGATCATTTAGACATCCAAGAACAGATAAAACAATTTTAAAAATAATTCTGCAAAGCACAGGTGAGTGGAAAGAGGTCAGAATCAGAGCTACAACAAGTGCTCCCTCTTACATGCTCCAGTAAAGAGGTATGCAGCGGCAGCAAATATCAACTCAATGTTTAACTCTTGACACGACAATCCACGTCATTCTGGGACAATGTTGAAATTATAACTATGTGTTGAACGAGTGAGTGACTACAGCCACCAGCGGGGATGTTTTCATTGCTGTATAATACCGTGACCATTGCTGAGCAATGACCGGTGATGTCAATCACACAATAATATATAAAAACACTATCAATGAATAAATGTGACTAAAATGATGATTAATTGCAGTAATGAAATCACACGGGTTGTTGAAATCTCAACCATGCTTTGTTATGGTCGCAGAAAGTGAACGTGCCCATGCAACAGGATACTGGAATGCTACAATACAATCTAAGAGTAAAATTGGTACTGTTCACGGAATTGCATTTCATTTGTACTGCAATTCAAGACTGCCCCCTGGTGGCTGTGAGAAGAACAGAGGATGACAACGAGCACTCACAATTCAAGAGACGCTTGAGGTTGGGGTGGGATGGAGGGTGATTGCTCAGCCAATGTATGGACCGCTGTTTGCAAACGCTGAAGATCTCCTGCAGTCTTGTGACCAGAGACAGGGGTGCTCACTTGCATTTCCTTGATTGCAAAACAGATTCATGCCATGCGGCTTCCTGATTTACATGAGCCATGGTTGTGACTCAGAAAACAACAGTTTAGCGTGATACATCACAACAACAAACATAGTATCAGAGTACAGTTAAGTATAGCACAACTTTACTAACACAGCAGGTTTTTACATTAACTTTCTTTTGCCAATGGTCTCTCAATGAATATGTTTAAACATTTGATTTTATTACCCAGGACAGGACATATTCCTATAAATTGACAACACATTCTGTCATTTGACAGTTGTTTATATATTTTGACTCCATTCGTTTTATAAAGTAAATGCAAAACAAAAAAATATATTATGTAAATATTTGTTGGTTTATTAATAGTAAGAAAATTCTGCAAGTTTGACAGTAGGATTTCAGAATATTGAGGTCTATGTGAAATAAAATAGAACCATGATGTTCTATTTTTCCATTTCTAATAAAATAACAAAATCAGATCGCAAGTAGATACAAGAGAAAAATTGTAGACCCGGAGATTTTTTTAAATATATCTTTTGTTTCTTTAAGTGATGCAACTAACCTAAAACTAATAAAAAGCATATTCTACTGTATATAGCCATTAAATGAAAATGAAAAGACATTTTTCTGCAAAACAAAGCATATTTCAACAGAGGCTGCATTGTTACATCCTTTAGGTATATGACTGCCGCTTTGTCCCAGGGGCAAAAGGTGGTATGCAAGAACTGAAACAAACAAATAAAAAGAAAATGATTTGTAAACATAAATCTGCCACTTAAGGCAATAACTGAAATATATTTTATTTGCGTAAATGAACATGCTACAAAAAAAAAATCCCTTTATCAGTCTAATTTAAATAAAGGCTCCAATGATGAACACAGAATGTTAAATTCATTAAAATGTTGTAAAACATCTAAAAACAACCTGCACTCCCGGCCTGAGTTGTACAGTTAAAATTTGTATTTATTAGTACCCATAAATGTATTTTAAAATGCGTAGCGATGTAGTGCGATATGTTCACAGGGGAGACTAGTGACTGTAAAGGTAAAGGTCAACAAACAGCTGCTTTTGTACACTTGCATCAGAGTGGTGGCATCTCACAGAACCTAAATACAAAATCAATTATTATTCAATAAACACGATATAACATAATACTAACTCCTCAAGGCATCAGATTAAATAATTTGTTGCCGACTACAGATGACTGACAGACATCCAATTGCCATCTTCACTCAGTTGGGAATATGTGACCAAATTCATTCATCACAGTTGTTCAATGAGTGCTTGGTGCTGAGTTACCTGAACGCCACACTCAAAAAGAGTCTGATCCTCGATAAAAGATCAAGGATGTTGACCATTTCTCACTGCAGCAGCTCCTCCCATGAAATGGGTTTGGAGAAGACCTCTCGTTCCAGCCAGAGGTCGTAGTTCATTTGGAAGTCTTCGGGCAGGTCAACCCGCTGCCCCAGGACGCTTTGCAGGCAGTTGTCCACCGGGAGGAAGTCCGGGTTGCTCTGATTCTTGTCATAGCGGCGACTGTTAAAGCGTTCGATGTTGGCACGCAGGGCACACTCCTCGGCCTGAAAATCCCAGGGACGGGCATCCAGATCTGCCCACAATGCACCAATAGTAGATTATGACCACAGTTGCTACAACTGAAAGTATCACTGGTCAAATAACTTTTGAATCACACCATAAAGTGTATCCAGAGAATAAGCAGCGCACTTCAATTTTTCCAAAATTCTTTTGTGCGCGTGTGTGTGTATTTTCCACACAACACCCAATGATTGAAATATGCTTGCAAATGTATTAAAAAAATATATCATATGTAGGCAAGTATTCACAGCTTATGCACAATACTTTGTTGAAGCATTTTGGGAGGAATTACATTAAAATTGAACAGTTGTACATACTGCACTTTTCAGATGCACTCTACATGAAACAGTGTGTAATTCGCCAATTACAAGAAAAAAGTGGGATACGTGACGGTGAGTGTACTGACAGCACTTGCAAGCAAAAAAACATGGAAAAAAAGATTTTAGAGGCCTCTCGTCATTTTACCGTTTCCGTAAGCCCAGTCGTCATTGAGCCGATGTCGGACCTTCTGGTAAATGGCCGACATCGTCTTCATGTTGCTCTTCCGCCACTGACGCCCAAGATATTTGGTCTGCACTTTGAGAAGCTTGAGGACGTAAAGCTGCATCATGGCTTGTTTCACCTTTAGCGCCCTCTTCAGGATTGGAGCGGACTTGAACACTACCAGCATCTGGGTAACAGATTTTTTTTAGCATGTCTAACTTGCCATGATGGAATTATGCTGAGTTTGTTTTAGGCGTGTGATTTTTTTTCATGTACATTGTCTTGGTGTTAAGATGGCATCAAAATGATGTTGTTGCTGTCACAAGTGACAAGTGTTCATATAGCTAAACATCTCCAGCAAAGAGAAGCGCTACGGTCTATGCAACAAATATGCCTTCATTTCCTTGTAAGGTTCAAAAAGACAACAATCATGTTTCGAGAGGCTATAAGGAGGTAATATAATAATAAAGGCAGTGAGCGTGAAGGAGGGATCATGTGACTTGAAGATTCTCCGTCTCCTCACCATCGTTCTGGAGTGCTTCCACTTGGTCAGTTTATTGAGGATTCTCAGCAGGTTAATGCAGGAAAACAGGTTTCGCCAGCAAAACTGGTTGTTGTCTCCCGCTTCCTATAAGAATATGTCATCAGTACTTAATGTTGGTGGGGGGGGGGACAGCATTTTGCTCGACTAAACACAGGCAAATAAAGGCATGACATGGGAACACTTGCCAAACTCTCTGCTGTTAATTCAGGAAGCTCGTGCACCACGCAGTATGGAAAATCCAGCACTGAGATGCTGCAAAACGGGAACGACAAAAATGGGATTTTACATTCCATCATAATCTATGATATGCTTATGTTGTACAATGAAGTACCTGTTCTTAGCAGTGATGTAAGACATTATGTTCTGATTGAAGAACTTCAAAATGAGGGGGATGCAGTTGGCAAACACCAGGTGTTGAGCCATGTACTCAAACTGAGAAAACAAAAAAAAAAGTCCCAATATCTTTGGCAATATTTCGGTAATGACTCAAATTACACAGATGGCAGAACCACCTTTGGATTTGACACAGGGAACATTGAAGTGAGGTGTACCTGGTAGATGTGGTTAAGTTTGAAGTGTTTGAGGAGCAGCAGCAGGATGGCTGAGATGGCCTTCACGATGATCTCTTTGTGTCGATTGACGTCAACACCGAGTTTCATGCTCTGTAACACAGTGGTCCTGCAATAGGAACAATCGGTCTCCCATCAACATGTTTCAGCATCTTTGACTAATGACAATTTCTGTCTTCACACTGTTTTGTCACTTATCGATTCAACAACAGCTTTATTATTGTGGTTGTAGTTCACTGTGGTATGAAACATTCTCGTGCTTTCTTCTTTTGCCCCTACTTGCCTCAATGCAATCAAACTATTTCAAGCACTTCTGAGGAGGATATTCTGTCACTTCTAAAAACAAAAATAAGTGAAATAAGTGCTGCTAAAATTAGAAAGGTCTCCATATTCTGAACAGGAAGAGCAAGCAAAAAGATGCATCACTCACGGCATCTCTTCCGGCAGCACATCTGCCAGGATGTTGATTGAATCTGTTTTGGCTTTGGAGGTCGGAGCTGCCGCAAGAAGAATCTTTAACAGAGCAATCTGAATGCCAACAAGAGAAGAATTGATGTCAATTACGGATTGGTAACTTACTCCCTTAAGGTGCTAATTTATTAAGTGGAAGTCAGCATGTATTTATAATTCATCACTGTAATGTACGTATACTTTAAAAAAAAGGCCTACTTATGCCTGCTCAAATGCCATTTTTTTTGTCTCAGAAAATAAGAAGATAAATTATTTCATAATTTTCAGTAATATAATGAATAACCTGTCCAACTCAATTGAAAAAAAAAAAAAAATCATAACGATGACAACATTTTTGATGTCCGATGTGAGAGCACCGACCATGTACTGAGGTAATGTGGGTAGGATTCCCTGATAGAGCAGCTCAGTGGCACACATCTCCACTTCTTCTTCTCCCTGGCGAGGAAGCACATACACACAAACATGATGCTAGCGTGACACCACCAGATATTAAGATCAATATACTCTTGTCCAACAGTTCAAAAGCTTTTTTTTTCTAAAGTCACTCACCCCTGATAGAGGGGTTTTCTGAAACTCTTCCTCTCTTGCGATCTGAATCTCGGCTATCGAGACGTATTTATGCTGAAAGGAATATAATGTCAAGAACGTTGGAGACAAAAAAATAAATAAATCAAGAGTGTGGGGAGGGTTTTTGAAGAAGTGTATGAATTGATGCAATACCTGCTTTAGTGTCTTGATGCTCTCATGAATAGGCCTAGGTAGGCCAACAACCGTGTCTGTGTCACTGTGAGACACACAAGGAAAGGTAGTTGGTTTACCGCAATTATTTTGAGTACATTGCAAAAAAATCACATTGCTCTTACCATCCAAGTGTGTAACCTATAAATTTGCTTCTACTTGACTCCAGGAAATTTTCAATGTCCTTCTCCCTAATGAAAACAAAGAAACAAGCTATTGATGTGTGATCAGTGAAATCTTTGGAAACAACCCAAACCAGAAAGGAATACAAAGCACCTGACTTTGGGGGCCCACGGCAACCCTTTGGGGAAGGACACCCTCTCTGATGGAGGATGAGGAATAGGTGGAGGCATCACCTCGTCCCTTTCCAAGGGGAAAGTCTCGGCCTCGATTGAGTTGTCATTGTCGTCGTTGTCGTCCTCATCCTCTCGGGGATCATCGGTCTTGTAAGGGTCCTTTTCGTTGAATGCATCAAGATTGTCCTGTTTAATCAGTGCCTGTATGAAGAGAAAAGCGGGGAGGTCAATAAGAGCGAAACTGATGAGTCTGGACTACTTTTTCGCGGCACTGTACACTAATCCCAGCCACAAGAGGTACCTTGTGTTCACGCCGCGCCCGTTTTTGCTGCTGCTCTATGAGATCAGAGGCGGAGGCGGGAGGGGAAGCGGCCCTCATACTGCGTACAACCCGAATACTGTCTTCTGGCAGAGGGGGAAGACCCAGCTTCTCACGCTTATGGACCTTTATGGTTTGGAGCTGCTCGAACCCTCCAAGTGTGAACTGAATCATACAGGAAGGAATTCCATATTTCACTTGTAACTCTCCATGCGCCACATGAGAAATTTAGGGCTACCGTCATAAAATACAGATGGGCCCCATCCCTCACCAGTATGCTCTTCCACAACAGCAGCAACACTTTCTTCATAGGGAAGTGAGGCGCATGGCCACTGCAGAACTTGGTAACCATCCCGAAGAGCATGACTGCGATAGGCTCGTTGTTGTATAGAGGAGAGCCTAAGATAAAAAGGATTAACAACAATTTATCCATGGATTAAAAATATTCTATGATGCCGTTCTTCTGGATGTCATTCAACAGATGTACCTAATGTGATGGCTGGTGTGTCTATTTTATAGCATGTCATGGAAGGATATTGTTTCTTAAGAAACCCACCCAGTTCCGCTCGAAAGGTTTCCCTGATAACTCTCCATTCGGCCATGTCAGCTGGGTCGTCCTGCTGGATGGTTTCTACCATCAGGTACATGATGTTGAGCAGCACCCTGAGATCTGTGCTATCAGCGAGAGAGATGGCAGGTTTTCTGACAGCACTGCTACAGGCGGCACTGTTACTGAGGGGCAGAGAAATAGAACATTGGTGATGATCTATTATTGGAATAAGAATTAAAAGAGTCATAAGTCATAATGATTACATTTTTACAGTTGGCTGTGAAGTGCATCACATGACAGAAATTAGAGGAAAAAGTAAATAACCTACTCAATTTCCATGTTGAGCAGTTCCACCAGAGCAGAAAAAGTTCCAGCTTCCAGCAGCAGGAAGGTGTTGTATCTCATCCAATGCTGCACTTCGGCCTCAGAGCTACACTCGCCAAAGGTTCCTGCATTTTAACAATTTTGCTCCACATTAACACAACAAATATCATGTTTGATTTGGGCATTTTGGAAAGATAAACTGTCCATTGGAGCCATGAAAGACTGACCTTGCACCATGTACAGAATGGCTCTCGCAACCTTTAACCTTTTCTCGCGAGCAGTCACCTCCAGTCCATCCAGCATCCGCATGGCATGGGCCCTGTGATGAGGTGCATCAAGCTCTGTCCACTTCTTATCACACACTGAGTCACAGTGGGAAACAAAGATAATCGGAACATACATATATTAACATTATTCTTTAACTTTGATGGAATGAACTGCATGGAACAGAAATTTATCAGATATTTGATCACATACCATGTGTTCTGAATTCCTCCTCAAAACATTTTCTATTGAGGGAGAACTCTGGCCCTTCAGTATAACTGTACAGCTCTAGAACACACCATAAAACGTGCAAAACATTAGGACATGGCATCCTATAGGTCCACAGTGAAAAAAATAGTTTCTTACCTGACAGCTCTGCAGCCCATTTATCTGTATCAGCATATTCAAACTCAAGGTCTGGAGACTCAGACAAGCCCTAAATACAAAAAGAAACATTTCTGCCATTTAAATAATGAACATACCGATTGTAGCTAACTACTGGGGTGAGCAGTAGCTTATCTGTAAAGACTCGACAGGAAAACTTCAAACTAGTTGTTGACGACCAATATATTTCCTGGTTGAATTAAAATTGATATTTACAAATGTCTTCGTTATACTGTTGCAGAAATGTCAAATGATCGAATCCCCACAAACTGCATTCATTATTAATGTAAGAATTAAATAATCACCAAATGGTGATAAATCAGAAACAATTCTTGCATTGTTGCAGAAGACAAAGAAGACAAGAAGAACAAAATTGGTCGTTTGAAATGGGTGGAACCTAATATTACATTGAGAGCATGCGAACGTAAAAGCTGTTTTGACTGGAGCTTTTCCACAGGTGCACAGATTCGTGAAAGCTGAATCTCTCCATAGCTTATCTTTTCCCCAGCTAACACGAGCCTCTACCATAAGCTAAGATACAATACCGTCGAACATGACTTTTATTGTAAACGGCAGCACACTTAATTCAGCAGTGACAGTAGAGGACAATCGGAAAAAGTTTTCAGTAGGGTTTAAATGGTCGAAATGTCAATAATTATAGTGAAGCTATACTGACAGGGCTAACGATGCTTATACAGGAAAGAACTAGCCTCGTCCGTCTGTGGTCTTTTGTGAAAACTACTATAGACGTGATTAGATAAATCACTTGTATATGTGTGTACTTGCCTCTGAATCCTTTCTCTGGTTGCGTGTAAATTCCCCCCTACTCTTATTTGGCAGCATAGCTCTCTGTTTATTGTTTACAACTAGCGCACCGCCGTTTCCTCCGACCTCCATTTTTTTGCGGGGGCACGGCGTCTTCTCGCGAGACGAGACGGCATCGCGAGACTGAACGGAAAAACGAGTTACGTACGGTAGACTTTTTCATTGAAGGATTGGGGCTTCATCACAGGATTAGAGTTTCAAAACAGGGTTCAAAACCAGGGTTTGCATTTCAGGAGTCAAGGTTTAGCAAGGGTTCATCTGTCCACCTCGGATTTCTTTCTAGCCAGGGTTAGGATTTAGAGTTCAGATTCAGAAAACATTGTTTCCTATGAGATATCTAAAGTTCCAAATAGTGACTTCATGTCAGGGTTCGGGTTTGTAAGCACGGGTCAGAGTTTTAAATGTCACTTTTGAGGCCGGAGTTACTGTTCAATGTCTGGATTTGTGTGTCTGTTGCCTAGCAGCAACTGTAAAAGTGGTGGTGATTCTATTCTCCCTTTCTTCCATGCATCCTAGGAAACAAGGATATATTGCAACGTGTATTCTCACATCCATCGTTATTTCCTTCTTTTCCTTGTTCCTTTCCCTCCTTTTTTTGACGCCCCATGGCCCTCTTCTTTTCTTACTTCCTTAAATAAATCAGTTTAAAAAGTGTATGCCTTTGGACCACTCTTATTATTCACATCATTTATTGCTGATGTATATGACGTGGAACAAGAGGAATAATCTTCCAAATCTTTAGTTACTTCTTGTGAAATGATGAACAATGAGACATTTGCTAGATTACCAGCAGTTTATTAAAGGGAACGGTGCACATGGGATTTGCCACTGCATACAGTGTACTGTTGTGATTGCGATTCAAAACTAAATAGAGCACCTGTGCTCAAAACCTATGGTTGAAGCGAATAAATCATATCCATAACTGTCTCCACACAAATGACTGCAAAGTGTACAACTAGAAATCACGGTGGTGTGCATATATTACCCAGTTGAGAACCATCACTGCCCCCAAACACATTCATATGTCCTGTTATTGTTATTTAACATCACACAACTTAAAATATAGCTGTTATTATTCATTAAAGCAACATGAATGGACAACAGAAGGCATTTTAAGTGCTATAAGGAAAAAATCATGAAAAGTCCTGATCGCGATTACATGAAAAAAAAAGACACAAAAATTTAAGAGACACATACAAGGGCTGTACGATGGAGATCAAAATACAGTGTATTCAATTAAAATTACTGTAATGAATACATGAGTAACAGCTCTCCACTGCTGCACTATTAAATCACTTTTGACAGAAGAAATCTGCATAGCAGAACAACCATGTTGAGCATCAGCAATACTTGCGAAAACACACACATGTACCGCAGATACAAACTGTGCTAAGTGAGTCACAAGGCACTGTCAGCTGGGCAGTAACTGTGGTTACGGCACCCAGCTTCCTGACAATGACATCCGCATAGATAAGCTACCTTTGGTTGAAATGCTCTTGAAATTACAAGTCCAAATGTGACACAGTAGCTCACACAAAGCTACTTTTCAATAAAATCCTGTAGATTCAAAGAAAAACTTCAATTTCCTCATAACTTCAATGCAAGAATATGTTAAGGATCTGTTAAAAGGTTCTGAAATTGAAGGCCAAATAAGTAGATTTCAACATTTGGTACAGGAATGAGGTGGCAAAGCTCAAATACATGTTGGAATACATATAACAAGACTCTCATAACTAAATCATTCAACACGGTCTTTAAAGTTTAAAACACAAGAGCAAGTAGAGAAATAATAGTATAATAAGCAATTGCAAATTTCCCCAGTGTGGGACTAATAAAGGTTATCTTATAGGTGCAACAACAAGCCTCACAAATAGTAGCACGTTGAACTGAAAAATGTGAGCGGTGGAAAAAAAAAAGCAGAGGAGAACACAGTGTACAGCTCACGATAACATAAGATGACAAAGCTTGTCATAGTTTCAAATGTCTATTAAAAATACTGTGAGGAAACGGAGGAATAGAACATGTTACCTCAATCTAAAGACGAATCTAACACGTTATGTATGTGTGTTGTGTTTTGATAAATGCCACGGAGATGAGCCGATGGCAGCTGTGTATACAGTAAAAGTGCAGTTCTCTACTTTGCAGAGCATGCAGTGTGTGACTCACGTGTTATTGACACAATAGAATATACATCAGTATGGATTCACAGTGGACGACTTAATTTCATCAATTGTAGACATTTCTGAATCTGACTACCCTGGTGTGCATGCACCATCTTATCATTCGTCTTCCAAAACAAATCAATGTCTTCTCGGGTTATGAAGCCGAGATTTTGTTTACTCACATGTGGTGATAGTTCACAGAGACTTGACTATTGAGGGGCTAGAATATTTCCTCTCTAGCTTATTATTGGAATGTATTCAGTCAGCAGGGCCACCTAAGTAACCTAACTTGGGTTTTTTTCACCTGCGGGACGGTACCAAATGCCAATGCATTTCCGACAACATCTTAAATGTGATGGCTCATTCATAAGCACAAGCGCTACAAGAGACTAACAAGATTTAGCACACGCAGCAACAAGTTGAATTCTTGAAAAATGTTCACGAACCAAAACTTTAGTTTTGGTCCTATCTATGGCTCTTTATTCTTAAAATTAGGCAAAATTAGACATGCCAGTGAAGGTTGCCATCTGTCTCACTCATGGAGGTGATGACCAATGAAATGTATCAGTCAGGTCAAAAGTCTTTCCTTGCACAAAGAAAGACTTTTGAAACTTCACATCTCAGACAGTTATTGACTTAATTTCTTTTTGTCGCACAAACTGAAGAGGTACTTTTTTTTTTTAAATCTGCAACTCTTTCATTGCAGTTATATGCCACAGCAGTCTGAAACAGTACGATTAATGCAAAATATTACTGTATCTCTTTGATGCGGATCCACCATAATCTCTCAATACATTTGTGTATTAATATGGACTACCACAATCATTTCTGTGAAATAAAAGTAGATGAGACAAATATGAACATACACTAATATGTCTTCATGTGTAGACTATAAAATAGGAGATACACCAACAGGTCTTGTGTCTTGGCGGTCATCAACACGTGGCTGTGTTGAGGTGTAGCTTTTTGCAGGCTAATACCTGTGGTGGACGAAACGACAAATTCAGTTGCGGGGAAAAATACCCTGTTCGAAAAATGTCAGATTAGTATTCGTACATTTGAGCAACCGATATCAAGATGTGAAGCAATTTCCAAACACATTTCTTTTGCCTTTTAATGGTTTCGGCTAATGAACAATTACCTGTAGTAGTTGGGTTTGAAAGGACCGTTCTTATTCAGGCCCAAATATTTTGCCTGCTCATCGCTGAGCTCGGTCAGGTGGGCGTCAAAGGTGGCAAGATGTAGGCTGGCCACGTATTCGTCTGGAGGAGAGATTTTGAAAGATCGTCATAAAAATTCAAAGATGACTACATCTGCTCGCTAAAACTATCTTCCATCATTTCAGAAATAAACATGCACGGTGCAATAGATATAAAATGGTATTATTTAAAAGTACAAGCAGACCACTGCAAATAATTTTGGAAAATTGTGAAATATAAATCATCGTACAGTTCTACACGTACATATTGTAATCATCCTTACCCATTTTTTTAGGAAGCAGGTAAACGTCTTGCTTGTATCGTCCCTCTGGAGCATTGTACAACTCTATGAGGGCCAGGGCCTGAAAAAAGTAAAGTGTGATGTTTGTTAAATGTTACAAAAAAAACATTTGCTTCCTTCTTTTATGTTAGCGTCGATTACATTTGGTTTTAAATCAGTGAGCCCAGGGTGAAGTAACTGGCAAGTGGGAAAACAACCTTGGTGATGAAGGCTTGAGTGAATCACTTTTTTTTTTTTTTGGTCAAATATTTGCATACGCTTGAAACACTGCTGCTTGTTTGATGCTCGGATCGACCACCTGTTGCTTTCAGCAAGGCATCTGTGTTGTTAGTGCCAAAAAACATGAATTGCGATTACTCAACTTGCCGTGCTAACCCTTACTGCGGATTGGTAAAGTTGACAGTTCAACCCCTCGTGCATACACACTTTGCACTTGATTGTTGCTGTGTATCACATATAGGCTTTAAAGCAATGTTGTTACCTGAGTGGTGGCGGTGATGGACAGGACAAAAGTGGGAACAGTGGAGCAGCTGAGATTGAGGAGGCGTCCCTAAAAATGAAACAGTGTTTAAAATTTGTGTTTGCTACAAAGGGCGCGTACGTTCTAGTATAGTGAACCCTCGCTATAACGCGGTTCACCTTTCACGGCTTCGCTGTTTCACGGATTTTTTAGAGCAGGTTTTTATGCTTTTGTTTTTTTCTCAAACAGTGCATTGTGTTCTGCATTCTGAATTGCAAAGGGACTACATACCAAAGCCAACAGTCTCTGCGCCTCATCTCTGTACAGTACGGGTGCCCAACCATTTTTGACCGAAGATTTGTATTGTATTGTTTAAAAATTGTGAAAAATTCAAGCTGACTACTTCACGGATTTAATCTATTAGAGATTCTTTTTGGAACGCAACACCCGCGATAAACGAGGGTTCACTGAACACCGTGTATAAATAAGAGCAATCAATTGCATATGTCCACTCACTTCAGCCAGCAGAATGACTCTCTTGCCATCAGGCCAAATGACGTGATCGACCTGCGAACGCACCCGCTCCCATGTCAGCTCAGGGGTGCGAAGGCTTGCCTGGAGGAGTTCCCGTCACATGAACACATGCTTATTGAGTTGTGTCTGACATCTCAAATAAATATCGATTTAGAATGACCCTCTGAATACTCCGTTTTTAAAATAGGTAGTGTATTTACCACATCAATCTCAGTGTTGGAGTGCCCCATGTTGCACACAATGGAGCCGTTTTTCATGCGGTCCAGCTGGTCCCTGGTCACCACATTCTTATTTCCTGCGGAAAAGTCCACCGAGTGTGAGCGTGCACGGTCGATGCAGCTCAAAGCCTCAGTGAGAGCGGGTGTTGAGTGGAGTTACCAGTGCATGTGATGGTGATGTCAACATGGCGAATGACCTCATTCAGCTTGACTACTCTGAATCCATCCATACTGCTCACATGCAATAGAAAGACGGTGCGCCAGCACAATAACAAATGCACTTATGATTTAAGCAATACACATAGTTTGGGTAAGCTTGACTATATATTTTTTTTCTTTTCCATTAAGTTTTAACCTAGGTATAGTTTTATCTTGCTCACCAAGCTTGAAGGGCACAAATAGGATCGATCTCTGTAATGTAGACAATAGCCCCGAGAGCTTTCAGTGCAGCACAACAACCTTTTCCAACCTACAAAAGGACAAAGTCGTCAATTGTACACAGTACTATGAAGATACATTGGCATGGGGATATTAAACGATAACAAATGAAGTATCTCACCTCACCGTAGCCACATACAACCACCTGCTTGCCTCCAAACATGACATCTGTGGTTCTCTTCAAGCTTCAAGAGAAGAGAGGCAGATAATTTGCAGATTGTGTGGAGGTGGAAAACGGCCTGTCGGTGAATCTAAATCAGCTGAGTCAGCATTGCACTGAACAGTCAGTCTTGTTGCACTGAATCTACCACACAATAAATTTCAGTCCTCCACCAAGGAGGTAAAAGTTTTTTTTTTTTTTTAATTACCATTAAATTTTATTGTAATATAACTGCTTGTCTATTCTCTTAACAGTGTGGATTGTCACTAATCTCATGAAATGTTAAATTAACTGGATGACATTTTCATAATTATTTTGTGATATTGTTAAGCTTTTAAATAAAAATTAATCTAAATAACACAATTGCGTCAAACAAAAGCAGATGATACAAATGAAATCTGAGCTACATTAAGATTGTTCTGCTTTCGCAGAGGCCCGCACGCTGCTGAGAGCCATTTGAGTTGAATTTGTCGATGGAAAACTTGCTAAAGTCTATCTGGCCGATTATTAATCAGAGGGACGCAATAAATTGCGAGGGAGTTGGCACTAGGACAGTTGAAAGCATTCACCCATTACATACAGAGCTGTAGACACATTGTGCAAGAGTACTGATCACTGAACTATTCACAGGTGGCCTTGGTGAAAACAAATAGAGCTATTATACTTTGGATCGCGGGCACATCCTAAGCTTTCCAAGAAGCGTTCACTGATAGCACAGGGCATCAAATTGTTCTGTAGAGCTGCCAAACAAACATCGCGTACAATTGTTTGGACATGACAATCTCGATCGGCCCACAAGAACTGGTATATCAGACTCACTCACCCGTCCAAGATAGACTCTCTGCAGCAGTAAAGGTTGTCAAACTTCTGCTTGGTCACAGAATCATTTACGTTCATGGCTGGCACGCACAGCTTCCCCGCTTTGGAGAGCTGATACAGCCTAGAAGAGAAAGAGGAGACGCACTCTGTTGGCTTCACATTGGACAGTCCTGCTGTGTTTGAATAGTGCGGTTGTGTATTTATGTTAGCAACGGATAACCTGTGAACCCCAGTGACGCTCTCCTCAACTATGCCCCGGATCTTCTTGAATACATTTGGGTATTTCTTGTACATCCAGTGTGTCAGGTCCCCTCCATCATCTAGGATCTAGCAGGACACAACATTTGTTCCTCAATTGAACCATTTAAAGTTTCTGCTCTAGCCTCCAATGTTATTATAATACCATGTTAGGCTGCCATCCCTCAGTGTTGACACAGCGATCAATACACCACCAGAAATCGTCCTCAGACTCCCCTTTCCAGGCAAACACAGCCACACCTGAAATGTATCAAATGGGTGGTTTCCCATGTTGACAACCCACTGAATGTATTTAAAAATGTTCATTAACATAGCACTAGCCTAGCATTCTACATGACTGCATTTCTGAAACCGCCATTAATTAGGACAGCAATGGTCAGCAAAGGGTTTTTGCTGTGTACAGTATGTACTGTATCTGAAATTTCAGACAATCCACTTACTGTATTGAATGTTTTTTTTCTCACTTTTTGAAAAATACACAGTGCACTACAGCAGCAATTCCCCAAACAGCAGGCCCACCCCTATACTCGCTGAGTCACATGTCCTCAGCCTGGGTTGCTGTAGTAAGCCATTAACACACCACAGCACAAATGATCTATCGCGAAATAAATTACCGGTACATGCTTTGAACACCACATAGCAACCGCCTGACCTGATTGTGCTTAATGTTTTCATTAAGATCCCTGCTTCCCATCACAGGATCGTAAATTGAAACAAATCTTTTGTTAATTAAAAAAAAAAAAGAAGTCCACAAAAAACGCTTTCTATCCACAAAGTAGTAACGTGGGATACTGGCTTTTTTATTACATTATACAAGCCAGAGTATTTGTGGGCCCACAGCAGTGACCTTTAACGTGCTTAATTTACTCTTGTGTTTACCTATCTCTGACAGAGCAGCGGCCACTTCATTTTGTGTGGAGTAAATGTTGCAGGCAGTCCAGCGGCATTGGGCCCCAAGAGCCACCAGAGTCTCAATCAGTACCTGAAACCACAAACAAGAGTCGAGTGATCCAAGAAGATAATGACATTTACTGCTCTTATTTTAACACTGAAGCATACCGCAACCTGCACTCAATATCTGGTGCTGTCAACAAACACAATAATGGACTAACTAAGATTAAAATTGAGCAGAGTTCCTATTTTGATTAATGAGTGGGCTCAAACTGAAGCTCAAAGTAAGAGAAATATCTTACTGCAGTTTGTGCAGTGATGTGAGTGCAGCCCACAATTTTGGCACCTGCCAATGGTTTCTCACTCTGTGCTCTCTTCCTTAGAGCGATCAGTGCTGACATGTCTGTGAACAGAACGTTAAGAGAGATGAGTGGGAGAGAGTCGTAGGCAGATGCACAACAAAGGAGCGTGGTGGACGGCAATCACGGGGCTCAATCGCACTGAACCTTGCCAAAGACAGGGGCCTATTCTCATGTTGGAAAAGCAATGATGTATCGACATGTTGGAACATTTTGACCTGAGGTATGTGCTTCCAAGCCGCAAATATTTTCGCCTTGCCTCACCGGCAACAAATGGAGAAAAGAGCAGGAGAGCTAGAAATTCCCAAAACAAAGAGAGGGAGGAGTAATTGCATTATTTTTATACCTTGTCCCTATATATTGACATTGCAATTTTTTTTTTGTGGATGCCCAAGTTATGGCTCACGGGTCACCTGTGGATTCCCAAATCGCAGTTTGAGAACCAGTCGTCAATATCACTGCTGGACCCCACAACAATAAAAATATTGTGACATGATTACCTCTTGACAGTGTCGGTCACTGAGCATTGTCGTTTGAGCAAAGACAGATCAATGAATCCAGTAAGACTTTTAAATGTTGCCAACAAAAGACCAAATAGCCAGGATTTAATTAAATGACATGCTTATATGTGTCCCACGTGTCCTACCTTGTTCAGCAATCTCAATCTCACGTCTCCCAAACTCGGCTTGTTTAATGTTCTTGACGCAGAAGTCACTGCTGCCTTTGGAGTTGACCTGTGTTTTGTCTCGAGGTGAAGTTTCGTCGTCTGAGCTGTCTGTGTAGGATGCAGCTGGGAAGTACAACAAAGATTGAAAGAGAGGACAGATGCCGCTGAGTTGAAAGAAAACGCAGAGCTGCGAGTGAATATCCCACCAAAAGGACATTACTGTTTGGTTTGACAGTAAAAGTAGGTGAGGGGGAGGACTGGAACAGGATCTTACCTGAGCTGTAGCTGTCCGTGGATGACTGAGAGATGGAGCGGGAGAGGGAACGACGGCCTGCTTTGGTGGGGAACCGGCTGAACTCCTGCTTGTCCTCCACAAACTGAATTTGCTGGAAAGTCATACACAATACATCTCAATTCATATAGCACTTTTACAAACTGATACATGAAAATATTGAAATGGTATGTAAACAGCAATCTGATTGTTTCAAGCATCAGCGATTCAAGGATCATGCACTGACAGAAGATATCAATGTTCATTGAGTCCACTACTAAATGTTTTATCATCGTGCGAGTGTCTAGTACAGCACCACTGATGGGCCCGCTTAATGATAAATGACCTCTCCGCAACTCAGCAGACACTGGAATACTCTCACCATGAAGCAACATGCTGAGTTTTCAACCGTGATCCATCTTTGGTTTCTTGGCACTAACACGAAACTCTCTGCATGCCAGTTGAAATAACACGCTGTAGCAACAATGAACAATAACGGGTGGTTTCCAAGAAATGTACCTGACAAGACACAGACATACTTCACCGTGCATTGCCTCGCACAGTCTCAAAACAATACTGAATTCAGGGGTTTGTTAACATCAGAACAAGCTGTATTACGGAGTACTTTGAAGTTACCCCTTTGAAGCACTTGGGAACATAACTTTATCTGTGACACGGCATGGAAATAGGGGAAGGAGCATTGAGACCGGTTCTCGCATCCCGCTATCGCATTAGAATGATTTGGTTGAATCAAAAATAATTGTTCTCAAATTAAGTCAAATGGCAATCTCGGATTCAAATACAACTTGATTATTGGCGATCAAAAAAAGAATGCAAAAACATATGACCCGGGACCACATTTGAGTCACTGTCAAAAAGGAAAGAGGATGTGAAAGTATAACTCCAAAACAAGGCTGCTGGGTTAAAGATTGGACAGGGATTTCTGATGTGAGCGTAGTTAAACTGTATTTTTTACCCACCACTTTACCTGGTCTTCTTTTGTACGCTACAGTTTCAACTACAGATACTAGAAATTTTAAAGGCTTTGCAACATTTCAAAGAGTGTCTTCTTCCTTATTCTTTGATGATTACGGTAAAAAAAAAACTCTGTTCTCTTCACATTTGGCCTACACGCATGTATTGAATAAAACGATTTAAGGGTTTTCAACTTCACTGCGAGCATTGATTGTCTGGCGTCCATGTGCACAAGCCACTCCTCTTGTACCAACTTTGAAAAGGTGGTATGGGTTTATCTGCCCTTATTTTTGCTCAGTGCAATGTCAGACAAACTGTCTCCATGGTGAGTGACCTTGTTTGAGTCACAGGAAACCTTAGTGTGAAAAGTCTGACAGCCAAGAAGACAAAGCCGAGGGATGGATTGGCATTGCAAGAAATGAAAAGACATTTTGCTCAATTCCTATGCTGTAATGTATCTTATTAAAAAAATATCACTTCAACTCAAATAATAGGATGCGGGGAAAAACACACTATAAAAAATATACTGTAATTTTACAAAATGCCATTTAAAAATAATTCTGCTGGAAATGTTATTATTTTATCTTTATATCGATTGGTTAAAGTGAAATAGAAGCTAGTTGCAAGGCTTAGTTAAAGGGACAGAAATCCAGTTGACACAGTTTAGCTTAGCTGGGTGTTACACGCTCATTAAACGATTATTGCCTGAAATAGGTTGCAAAATACAGCAGTGACAATCCTCGGTGTGTTTCGAACTTGAGACGGCGTGTTTACCTTTTTAACCGGCTTGTGAGTGGGCACCGCGCTGAAGGCGGACGACAGCTCTTCCATGTTCATTTCGGTGTTCTTGCTCACCGTCATGACAGAATATTTCTCGGCCACGTTTTCGCTTTCTTTCACCTCTTTGCTCGCCTGCTTCACCTCCAGCTTCACCTCCACGGTCGTCTCTGACATCGTTGGCGGTGGCTTGCCAGTCGTTACCAGGACAAGAACGAAAGCCTTCGGGGGACGTCGTGCTGCTTAAGTCTTCGTCTTCTCTGCTTGTCAACGTCAGACACAAATGGCATCGATGTCCTGGCAAATGCTGGCGAGCTACGCGGCACCAACGAGGGGAAAAGGAATTCTCAAATGACGCAATGTAAAGTACAGACTCTTTTTTTTTTTCTGGCGTTGTGAGTGTTCGCTGGTATGCTGTTAGCCCAAGTGAGGTCGCGTTGTTTGCTGGACTGGTTCAACTGTCACCTGCTACCCCAGCTGAGTGAGTTTGTGGGTGGTGGCTAACAGACTGAGGGGGGCGTTTCCCTCGACAAGAAGAGTTCAATGTAACAGTAAGAATGCGGTAATCTCTGAACTCTCCATATTTCCGTATTTTCTACGTTTTGGGGAGATTCCAATTAGCGAATGTTCAAGACGGCAACATAATTACAATTTCTAGCAGCAGGCGGAGTACACCCTGAACTGGTTGCGAGCCACCAATTGCAGGGCACGCATAGACAAGCCATTCGAGCTCACAATCACATCTTGGGATAGTCAGCGTCCAATCAACCTTCCATGCGTGTTTTTGGAACGTGGGAGGAAAGCCCAGTACCCGGAGAAAACCCACGAATTCACGGGAAGAACATGCGAACTCCACACCGGAAGGCCGGGGCCGGATTCGAACCGATGACCTCTGCACTGTGAGGCGGGCGTGGAAACCAGTCACTCACCCCCCCCAAAATTGTTGATGGCAGTATTAAAAGAATTAAAAATGCCCGATCCTACTTTTTACAAGTGACTTTTACGTTATGAATCGAATTATATAAAAAATTACCCAGTTTCATTTTTTTTCCGAGCGGGGGGGGGGCTAAAATTGCCCCGCCTTCCCAGAACAAGCTGGCTTTTCGAACGAGCCAAGACGCCATTTTCCATCGACAGCTGAAAAGGACATCACGTTCGAACAACGCCCCGGTCAAATCACACTCCTAATTAACACCGATAAAGTAGGGTCTTGGATCGTAATGTAAGTAACATCATTGTCTTGCATTATTGTTCTGGTTAATAATTAGAAATAAATATGTGATCCTTTGTTTCATTTCTGCGACCGCAGCCTGAGGCCTTTAAACCAGGTGACGGCCATTTTAGCTGTCTCGTGCTAGCCGTTAGTCTCGAAGGGACGAAACAATGCCGTTTCTAGTGAATTATATACTTTATTTGGCTGATGTGGAGCAATACCAAGCGCTTTTTATGGTTAGTTGATATGTTACCGGTGGATGTATTGCTTCCCGTGAGACACTAGGAATAGCGGCCTTTCAAGCTAAGGCTAGCAAACCAGCTAACCGAAAATTGGGCCGGGCCCTCCCCGACCGCCTTTCTACACAATTGCATGTAAGGAATAATAGGCGTTTGCGTCGTGGTTTGTAATATGAATATACATTTCGAATTAACATCGCCAACGCTAAACGTTAGTGCATCATCCAATCGATCTATCGTTGTTGTTACTTGTTGTAAATAATTGCGTTTTTGCATTTCCTGCTGAGACTAATTTGTCGTATCTATAATGTGCATGAGATCTATGAGATTAGATAAACCAAAAAAGGATGTGCGAACATGGTACTATAGCATGTAAATTAACCACGAACATAACTGTATCCGCCGTTTTTAACAACTTTTTTTTTTTAACCATTTACAGATCCAGTCATGCACCGCGAATGCCCCCTTGACTGCAAGGTCTATGTTGGAAATCTGGGGAACAATGGCAACAAGACAGAGTTAGAAAGGTCATTTAGTTACTATGGGCCTCTCCGCAGTGTGTGGGTGGCCAGGAACCCCCCAGGCTTTGCCTTTGTAGAATTTGAAGACCCCAGAGATGCTACTGATGCAGTGCGAGAGCTTGATGGGAGGTAGGAGGCGAGCACACCTAACATGACATACAATCACTGTAACGTTATGGCTACTAATTGTCACGTTTTATGCCTTCTGTTTTGTCTAGAACATTGTGTGGTTGCCGTGTGCGAGTGGAGCTGTCCAATGGGGAGAAACGCAGTCGCACCCGCGGCGCCCCGCCATCGTGGAGCAGGCGCCCCCGAGACCGGGATGATTACAGGCGGCGTAGTCCACCAGCAAGGCGAAGGTAACCTACAAGATGTTTTTGACATTGGTCGACCATTGCCTGCATTTGTAATGTAATCCCAGCAATTGCTGCTGTCTCTTTCATTCACGGGATACTTTACAAATTGGGGGCTAGTGTTGTCTTTTTATGCTTTTCTTAGGTTTTTTTTTTTTTTTTTTTTTTTTTTAAGACTCATGTTATCACTGCCATTGACGGTGTCATTTTACAGGGACAATTAAATATAATACGAGTTAATGTTTGATTAAAATAGAACCTCCAGTTACATTTTGTAGTCCCTGCTAAGTGATTAGACTACATATATTTGGTACTTCCGACCCATATCAACCAACCTTTTAGAGCAAGAACCCTGCTAATTTTTAAGTCTTAAGATAGAGATGGTAAAATGCATTTTATAGAGAATAACTCGTCTAAAGCGAGAGCATTGCGAAATAAATGGATACATTAACTAACCCTCACTTTTACCTTTATTGAAGGCACTTGCTAAAGTGATTGTGTTCTTTTTCATTCAATTATGTTTCTCTTATTAAAGAGACAATACATAAAACTTTCTTTGGCTTACTACTGCGGCTTACTGAACAGCAGTAGTTGTTGAATAAGCAACCTTGTGGAAAATATATCTTTTTTTCTAATAACTGAATTAGTTTTACTTGAAGCTAATCAGTAAACACTTTGCGGGGACTGCAGTCAATAGCAGTATTCAAGTTTAAATATCGATTGTACGCCTTAAGCACCAAGTGCGCAACTGAGACAAAAGTTGTTGAACTGGGAGGGGTTTAGAGTGCCAAATGTGATGCTTTTCCTTTTTGTTTGAGGATGCTTTTTATTTTTCATATATATTAATAAGAATGAAACCCGTTGCAGAGCCACCACCATGCCTCTTCTCACCACCCTCAGAGTCAATCAACTAGTCCTCTTTCAGCATCATGTGACTGCTGACCATCGTGCCTCAATCAGCTTGACTGGTGCTGTCACATGACCCAGGCATGGCCAGTCGTCAGGTTGCACCAGGCCATTGGTTCCTCATCATGCTCTTCTCAACCACCTCCTCCTTCAACCTTAACCCAAACAGCAGCGGCCCACCTCACATTCCAATCAGCGTATCGCGTTTCCAAATGTCGACAACCTACCAGCAGCAGCCTTCGGCTAACCAATTAAAGCAGGGAAAAAGCCGCAGCCAGCTCCCACCTGCCTGCCACCTTATCACCTCGCAGCATCTGGCCAGGTCTATTCTGCCAATTCTTCCTACCCGGCCGACAGTCTGCCTCCCTTTCGTCATATCTAGCTTGTTGAAAACCAAAAATACTAGTAAGTTTTCCTGCTTCATTCAGTACACTGATAACAGTTGTAAAAGTGAAGAGACAGCTGGTTTATCAAGGTTGTTCCTTTCTTTATTTATTTATTTTTTTTTGGGGTGAACATTTACATAAGTTTGTCCTTACCCATTACTGTGATTCCTTGTTTCCAAAGGTGAAGGGCCCACCATCAAATGTCTGGAATTTAGAATCTGATTAGAAACTATGCTATAAAGGGGTTACAGCATAGTTATCAGCTGATTTGTACCTAAAACCTGTTTACTTGGCTACTCCTTACTATTTCCAAATGTTCTCGTGGTGTACATACAGTAGACCAGTTAGATGTTAATCCTACAAAATTGGCAGTCCACGGTGCAGCGTCCCATCTTCGCAAGGGGAGCAGTTGGTGTTAGTTGGCTCATCTTGAGGTTTTGGCTTCACATCTTATAACTAACGTAGTTGTGGAATGGACCTTCTACTGTGGGTTAGGTGAAACCTTCTGAAGAGTCTATTGACATACGGCCCAATACTAGTGGTTTATGAAAGCATATATTTAGTGCATTTCTGATGGGGGGTGGCACAGACTGACAATATGTAAGGGTCTGGCGATGACGTCGGCGTCAGTTAAAGTTGTTAACGTTTTCACATTTTCTCCACACAGATCTCCACGCAGGCGGAGCTTTAGTCGCAGTCGCAGCAGGTATGTCATTTTTTGACAGTCATTCACGCTCAGGCTTTTTTCCTTGACAATGGCCCCATGTTTTTGTGGCTCAGTTAAAACAAAAAAAAAAAAGAAAGATGTGTATTGCATGTAGAATCTCGAAACCGGATACACGGTTCTGGTTTTTCCATTTTAGCAAGCTGTGCAGTGTGCAGCAAACAGTCTGACACTATCTGATCCTCTTGAAGTCTCTTGCCCCCATGTTGCTTGTTGTAACTCACGTGGTATTTGTATAATTAATGGTGTGTTTGTTTCTTTTACGCAGGTCTTTCTCTAGAGACAGGAGGAGGGAGCGTTCCCTCTCTCGGGACAGGAACCACAAGACTTCAAGGTCCTTCTCTCGGTCAAGGAGGTACATAGCCTATAGTTCTTTGGCTGGATAAACGCAACAGGGTTTTCATTGGGTCCTTGACTGAATTGCAAATTTCATGCTTTTCTTTTTTCAGTCGTTCCAGGTCAAATGACAGAAAGTAGAAGAACAGGATGAGAGAGGATGAAGACGGTTCTACTTTGTTTTCAAATGATGAACTTTGTTTTTTTTTTTTTTTTTTTTATCCGTCACGATTTTTAGTCTCACTGATTTTGTTAGTCATTTTACATACATTGGGTGTGCACAGGTGTGAGGTCTCATAAAAGCCCTGCGAGTGCACCACCCAGCATTCCACCAATTATCACTCAATAACTACTTATTTTTCCCTTGTTTTTATAAATGGATATGTGTAGTTTGACCCATAGTGAGAGTTTATTTTCATTGTGTATATTGGATTAAGAAGGAAGAAATGTGATGCATTATAAGTGACTTCCACTGTGTGATTTGGAAGGTAAACTGATGTTCATGCTACTTCCTTATAAAATGGCGAAGGTTTCCGTCCATCTGTGCGTGTGTGATTTACAAGGATGGAACGTATCTGGAAACCTCAATCATTTTTTTTTCCATTTTCTGTACTTTGATACGATGTGAAACTGTCTCTCAATTAAAAATATTGCTTTCAAACAAGTTTACACTGCTTTTTCCTCTCTTTACTTAGTTAAGATCCAACCATCAAATCCCTTTTCTTCAAAAGGAAGTCATTCCTCCCTCCAAAAAAAGTTACTTTCTCCAATCAGGAAAATCTCAGTTTGTAGATGCTACAGTACGCATAACAGTAGAACTTCAATGTGGAGATTCGCCTCCTGCTATCCATCTGTCCATTTTCTACACTGCCCTTACTCGGGTTTGTGGTTTGCTTTAGCTAATCCCATCTGACGTTGCGTGAGAGGCAGTGTATGTTGGTGCAATTTGTTGCCAGTATTGTAGATTATCTTAAATTTCGAGATTGTACCTATGATCCCATGATTCAAAGTTGTAATGCGCCACTACACGATTTATCTGCTGCATTTTTTGCTATTTTGGTGAAATTCCACACTAGTCCTTTTTGTTTTGTTTTGAATCCACTTTAAGTAGACGATTGTAATCTTCAACATCAATGCAAATTTATTTAGAAACTCGTACAAAAAAATCCTCCGTTGTGTGTATGAGTAAACCTGATCAAATCTATTAGTGATGAAAATGGCTTTCTCCCTTTGATGAGGCAATATTAATGAAGAAATGTGATGTTTGGGTGGTTTCCTAAAAAAAAATTAGGATTTTTGGAGGGATGGGGATTTTTCCCCAAAACCAGCGATAAGTGACTTAGGCAGCAAACTAAACTGATTTCTTTTGTTGGATCTTGATTTAAATTTAATCTAAATCGAATTCTTGCTAGTGTGGCAAACGAGATGCAACCCAAAATGTTACCCGTGTAAATCCAACACGCAATAATGCGTATAATAAACATTTGATGGATCATAGTTGTTTGTGAATTCATTATAATCCTTTGAGGATTATATATCAGACCCCTAATTTCATTTTTAATTTCATCATGAAAAGTTCCCCACCCGTGGATTGCTCATTCTAATCATCATCTCACTATAACCTGCGGTTAGAACCTACTTCAAGGGGATGTTTGTGTTTATAACAAAGCAGATCTAAAAAGCAGAGCACGCGATTCGCTCAATGAAGAGTTTATTCAATAATAAGAAATTCCTTTTGCCCTGTGATCGAAATGGCGCACCCCACGGGCGATTCACCCCCTCCCCCACCACCACAACCACCACTAGCGCTCATCCCACTGTCCAATCGCAAATTTTCCGTCCCACCCCTCGCAGTCCCACGGCTGGTATGTTCACGCATACATCCCACGTGAAGTGCCATAATGCAGGCACGCGGAGACGCAGGGACGGCCTCTCCAAATTGCGCGCGTCTTTCCACCGACTTGCAAAGCATTTGGTGGATGGCTCAAATCCGTGTGACGTGGCCGTGGGCCGTGACTCACGGGTCTCCACGGGGGCGGCTCCCACGCTTGAGAAACTCGCGGGAATCCACTCACTTATGTAGTTAAGGTATATTATCCACCCACTGTTATGTAACTTCAACACTGGTACATGATGTGACGGCCACGGAGCTCAACGTTGGATTTTTTTTAATTTTTTTTTTTTTTACACCCAAAATTTTTAGTTTCCAACAGTATGATTACCAATAAGATTAGTTTATGGTAATTAAAAGTTAAATAGAACAGAGCTGTACTTAAAAAGTACTGTACTTGAAAAATAAAAACGTACATGAAAAGTATTAAGATGTCCTCTTCTCGATTTTAATAAAAAGTTGAAACTGTAGCTACAACCTTCATTTAATTGACTTGTATTTCACATTTGAAATGGTTTAAAGTTTGTTTTTAATTTGGGGATTCTTTAATGAGGATAAGTGGATTAGAAAATGGATGGCTGAATGGATAGATGGTTTCTTTTATGAACACCGAATTTAAATAGCCACATACAGTAACTTTGTCTTTATGATAGGAAGGATGTTACAGCTCTTAAAGGGCCAGTAGTGCTTGATCACTGAACAAAATACTGCAACTGTTACATTATGTTGAAATTATTTAAAGGGACACAGTGCTTGATTTATATATATATATATATTTTTTCCCCCCACCCCCATGCAATTTTGTCACTGAGTTTGTGAATTATTTCTTCAATGAGCATGTTCACAATGAGCATGAATTTGTAACAAACAAACAAAAAAAAAAGCTTGCAGTATCTCTACGTTATTAAAAGACACTTTCCAATTATGGTACAAATTTGACCAACAAGCAGAGATTCTGAGTTCTAATTTTGAAAAGATTTAACAGGTTTGCACTGTGACTGATTGTAACTTTTGGGTGTAACTTTTGGCACCATGTGAGGTGGGTTCCAACTCAGCCACTACCCAAATGAGAATAAGCACTATAGATAAAGGGCATTTTTGAATAATCCATCCATCCATTTTCAACACCGCTTATCCTGAACAGGGTCGCGGGGAGTTGCTGGAAATGCCAGCTGACTTTGAGTGGAAGCATAAACACCCTGAGCTGGTCGTCAGTCAGTCGCAGGGGACACATAGAGACTAAGGACCAATCACACCTATCGTATGCTGCCCGCACACACCGCTGTCCGGCATGTGTGTCACTACATCATCAGCGACTCATTTTTGTATAATGTAATTAAAAATTACATTGCATTATTATTTTTATATTATTATTTTGCATACATATTTGAACTTTTTCTAAATTCTTTGCCAGGTGCCTGTCCTATCTATCCATTTTAAAAATCAGATGTGGCTTTTGAGCCAGGCACAGCTCCAGGAATTTTCCATTCCCAGTGCTAAAGGGAAACTTGACCAATACATAAGGGGCCAAGAAAATAAGTTATTAAATATACATATGCAGTTTACAGGTTGGCTGTGTGAGACAGCATACAAGGTATTATTATTTTGATACTTAATCAGATGCCATTGATACTTGCATTTTTAATGTTGATATACTGCCTAATAGAATGAAGGAAAATGAATATGGAGTCTGTGTTGCTTTAATGCCTCAACAACCATGTCAATATGGAGTTGTAAAATCGACTTGTCAACTAGTCGACCAATAAGTTCAACCCGTAATTACCACAAACATATTTTTGGGATTCATTTTAAGATGAATAGTTTTACCAAGGACTATGGTGTTTGTAATCTGCAGTGTTACCAGGAAGCAGGTGGAAGAGCAAAGGTGGAGAAGCAGTTTGACCAACACGGTTGTAATGCATACGATCACGCAAGTTACATCATGGTGTTTTTACCACACTTAAACTCACATCTATGTGCTTCGTTCATTTTCTATTTCACAATGGGAGAAACAATGCGCACCAAATGACCTTAAGCGTATAGACACACACGGAGGGCCTCTCCCGTGCTGGAATTTCCTCCAGTCAGGGATCCAAGAATCACGTGTGCTCGTGTATTTACCGGATTCTATCCACGTGCGGGAGCAGATAGGCCACACCCCCTGTACGCGAAACTGTGCCCCCCGCCCACCGGGGTTCAAAAAGCCTCTGACTACCACCGGTGTGGGAAAACTTGAGACGCTATCAAAAGCCATCTTATAACTCTGTAGCTATTCTCGCAAAGTTGATTTTTTTTCCAAGGCTAAAGCCAAACGATTTCGACTGGCTCAGAACAGGGCTTCAATTGGACCACTCTCGACTGACAATGTAAGTAAAGTGATTTAGTGTGTTTTTCAGTTTGCTATATTAACTTGAAGTTCGTGATATGTTGTCTACTTTAAAAGTTGCTCAGTTGGCGTGATGGCAAAATTATTTATTTATTTGTGCATGATGGCAAAAGTACGAATGCCTTCCACTGGTTGAGTGACTTAGTAGTACCGGTATACTATAAAGCAATTTTGTGTTTGGTTTGTCACAAAAGACTTACTTTCCACTGTTGTTATTCGACGAAGGGAGTGTGTCGAGCAAGTTGACAGCTCATAGCCGGCCGACACGAGTTTTGGACTCACGTGTACCGGCATAGTAACTGGGCGGGCTCGTCCTCTCCCGCCACAGCCTTGAACCACCGTTTGTCGGTGCCGCCCATCGAACAACCCCCTTACGTCATTTCCGCTTCATGGGAAAGCTTATTGGAGGGTGCAGTACTTATTTAAAATGTCACATTACTTTCAGATGGATGCGGAAAATTATTTAATAAGTAGGTGGTTGTGTTAAAACTAAATTTGTCAAACGTCAACCCCAGTTTAAGAGTTCCATCCATCCTTATACAGTAGTCACTGTCCCAGTTAATTCCTTTACACGGAACTTAAATGCCTCTTTTCGGCACACATATTTATCCTGCTTCTTTTTTACCTTATTCTATTTCTCTACCATAATGATAAACCTGGTGTACAGGAGCAGTTGCATTTGTCTTAAATACTGTACGTTTGGGAAAATCTTGAAAATGGTTGGGTGAGGTAGGTTAGTTTGAGTCCAGTGCGTACAATCTATATATCGTGTTACTGTTGCAGAGTCTGTTTCAACGTGTTTGGTTTAAAACACGTGAGAATGTTCTGGGCTTCAAATGAATGAACCTCAGTTCCTGGAAAAATGCCACAGTGTACCAGACTGATTTGACTCCACCGTGTGGTCAAACTGTATAATGCAGGTTCTCTCAGTGACTTTAGCGAATTTCCCAAATTCAAAACCCATTACCAAAACATTTTTGTTACTCTGCAAGTGCCAATTCTAAGATATTTTTATATTTTAGTCTTATTAGATCTCATCAGGGCCACACAGTGGGAAGTACTTGGTTCGAATCTCCGCTCCGGCCTCTCTGCATGTACGCCTTGTGCCTGTGCGGGGTTTCTTTGCCTGTGTTTTACCATTTTAGTTTAACTGAAGTTTCTAAATTGTCCATAGGACCTGCCCAACCCTTCCTGGATGGGTGTAATAACTCAGGAGATGGAGTACATTCCTTCCTGCGTATCTTTTTAGAGTAAAATGTACAAAATTTACCCCGTCGTCAAATAGCTTATCATGATCATCATGATAATGTTGCTTTATTCGCCCAATTTAACTTGTCCCTACACGTCCCCCAAAGTCTGATCTTCACCAGTGGACCATTCCACTCCCTTCAAGGCAGATGGCCTGAGAACACCACCTAGTGGTGGATTTTCTCACCTGCAGTCAAGCAACGTTTGCATGAGAACGTGCCCTCACATGTCTGAGTGAGATTGTGTCCGGGCATGTACTAGTCACGTTCACGTGGGAGGGTCCAGAGACCTGTGACTCACTTCTGAGCTTTATAAATAGATTCCCAGGATCACCAGTCTCAGATGCTCTGTTGTACTCACTCAGGAAGCTTACAACAATGGTAAGACACTTAAAAAATATATATTTTAAACTCTCAAGGCACAGGTACGAATTTGCTTTAGATTGGATTTAGGAAGCAAAAGTGTTGTTGATGAAGAATCCACTTGCTGTTTTAAGCAAATTGTTTTCAACGCATTGCTAGACCTGTTAATTTGACAACTTTATGCATGTCTTTTTAGTGCAGAATGATGGCAAACGTCAAATGGATCCTGAGTCCTCTGGGAAAAGGCCCCACACGGCGTAACCTGTTCGGCCCAGTTGACAAGGTGCAGCTGCGGGCAGATTACCAGGCCGCCCTGAGGAAAGACCTGGACGAGGCATCCCGGCGCTGGGGTTTCGACTTCATGTCTGACCAACCTCTGGTTAGCGGCGATTTCCAGTGGGAGGGCGTTCCCGGCGCTAAGGTGCCGCTGCTCTACAGATCCTGTGTGCTGGGCAAGGCAACGAGTCAAAGGGCAACGCAGGTGACGGTTAGCCCCAAGAGGGTCAAGGCGGCGCCGGCAAAGAACGAGAACGAGAAGGAGAATGTCCCTGAAAACAACTCTGAGAGATGTCCTGTCAATCTGGAGAGAACTCCAAGGAAGAAGGAGAATGGAGGACTCAAGAGGAAACAAACTAATATTACAGGTACATTTTCAAGATGTAGCCTTCACTCAGATTATTTAATGTCCACTCGAAACGAATTTAATAAATTACATCAATTCATAGACGCTAATGTTCTCACCATCTAATACTACTCCAGAAGTCTGAGGAATTATCTGTGTGCATTATACTGCCCCCAGGTGGCCACGGCACATACCAATTAAGCATGAAATATGGGAAAAACTGTTTAATACTTTTACCTTCTATTTAATTGTCATAACTGTATGTTTCGATAAGGTACAATATTATAGAGTTTTTAAAAAAGTTTAATTGGTTTGAGTCTTTCTGCTGTTTGAATTGGTGAGATTTGCCTTCTAATTTCCCCCCTCTCTCTTTCTCAACAGACTTCTATCACCCCAAGAGAAGATTCGTCGATATGCGTATTAAATCGGGCGAGTGATCTCTCCGCCACCCCCCCATCTGGGCTGCGTTCCTGGAGGAGTGCCAGTATTCCAACCGATCCTCACAAAAACACTCAGGAATGCCAAGTTGGACACAGACTGCACAGTTGCTCCTAGGGAGACAACTAAGGGACCTCAGCCGTTGTGTCTTTAAGGTTAATTTGGGGGGCTGTATTCATTGAAAACATGGGGTGGGGGATATTAAGGTATTGAACTGCAGAGATTACGATTAATCTCGGTACCGGCGGATTGATACTCATTTGGATCAAGTGGATGTCCTCAGTGTCGAATGACTTATTCCGTCTGCATTCCGCTCCATTCAAAAGGCAGTTTTTACGTCTCTGCCACACGGAATAAGAGAAATGTAGGATGACCATTACTTGAAACACAAGATACCATCAGGCTTCGCGCCAACCTGCCTCAACCAAATCACCAAATGACAAGGATAAAACGTCCTTTGGCTCCTCTTCGCTGGAATCCACATACATGTACATTTTTTTTCTACTTTGTTGTTGTTAGTCATGATGATCTTTATTGTTCTGTTTTTGTTTTTTTTTTTCCACCCCAAAAGCACTTACTGTGTGTTATACTTTATATATCCTGTCGACCGATGCAGAACACATGCTTGAAGTGTACTTATGGGCTCTATGCACATTTGCTTTGCTTAGACTAGATGTGATCAAGCGTCATGATGTTATTCCATCTTGTGTTATATAATTAAAGCGACCTAGCCCCCAATGTGTACCAGATAATGTAGTGTGGTACACATTAAGAAATGATTACAGAGTTAAAAAAAAAAAATCTGAGTTATCTATTAGACTAGCTCTGTAAAGTAGCGTTATTGTAAACACATTGCGGTATTGCACATGCACTTCGTGTACTGGACCCGTCCAGTATTGACTGTCTTCTTCTTGGGATGTCCCTCGCTAGTCGACAATCACAAGATTGTTCTCAACCTAACTCGGCGTATTATTTACAAAGATCACATGAAGTGCCAAACCTCTCCCATTGCTCTAATGCATGCAATTTATGACACTAATGGTTGTTCTCCGCCTTGAAAAAAAACAAATGGTATGTCTTCATCGCTCTTCTATTTATGTCCGTCTTATGTTGGCGGTTCTGCTGCTAGGGCTAATTTGAACGGGTGTGGTGGTGGTGGTGGTGGTGGTGGTGGTAGTGGGGGGAGGATGTCACGTTAATGCTCACGAACTGACACCGTGAAGATGATGATGATGATGATGAGCCCAAATGTTGACTGCACTTCCTGTTTGATGCTCGTGCGCAGGTCCGTCTATACTGTTCTATGTGTAAAGCTATCAATGAAAAAAAATCTATCCCTTTATTTATTGTACTGCACCTTGTGTTGATTTACTTTGTTCAAGAATTACAAATGACAATAAAATGTCTGAATTAAATGTGTGTGCCTGTTGTCATATTCAATGGCTTTACTCGTTATCCATCCACAGGGTGATTGTGAATGGAACCGAGTGTGATCCAACACGCTCCCAAAAGAAAAAAAACATTGTGACTCATCAGCATTTGTTGAAAATAAAAAGAGGCTCCCTCGCCCCATCTTGTGCCTTCAATGTGATTAAGAAATCAAATTCAGTTTTAATTAGTTTTTTTTTTTAAGACTTTGTGTAATCAACTACAATTCTCAAACAAATGTTTGACTTTACTTCTGGACAGGCGTACAGCAATTGACAAAGATGAAAATAAAAGGGCATTTTCGCTATAATTATAATTTTATAAATGTAAGATGTTTGTAAGTTTTCGTTTTGATGAATGGATCTTTTTTTTCATCAGGGAAAATGTTTTGTTTTATCTTGTTAGTTTTCTTAATAAGAAAATGGGTTAGTTGAAGACGAAATAGTTGACAATTGTAGTTGCCCAAATGTTTCAGGTTCCTCACTCAAAACTATAAGTCATGAGTCATGGTCTCTTGGGCAACGTAGTACTGAGCATCACCATGGCAACCCCAAACCCCCCGATGAATCGTTTTTCTGCTTTTCATGTATCCCAGCGGTTGACCTGATTTCTGTCAATCCGACTTCTATTTTAAACACAGTTTTTACAACAGTGTCATCACGCTTGTGTCCTTGCTTGACAGCGATGGGGACCTGTTTATCTTAAAAGTGCCTAGTTGGGAATGATACTGTAAGTAATTCACCCGCACAAGTGGCTATAATACTTATTTTATTGGTTCATCATTAAAAAAAAAAATTGAACGTCTTAAAAATGAGTTTGAACCATCATTCGGCGAGCTGTAAGCAGATCTAAAATCACTCCCCGGTGAAATTCATGCTCATGATATTGATTTGTATAATGTTGTGCATGACACATAGTATAAGCATCTAATTAAATAGAATGGAAAGAATTTAATTGTTTGAGTAACATTATTAATTCATTACGGCTCTTTGTAGTGTGCGCCACATAGGGCAGTAAAATCCGATCCTAAATACTACTCCAGAAGTCTGAGGAATTATCTGTGTGCATTATACTGCCCCCAGGTGGCCACGGCACATACCAATTAAGCATGAAATATGGGAAAAACTGTTTAATACTTTTACCTTCTATTTAATTGTCATAACTGTATGTTTCGATAAGGTACAATATTATAGAGTTTTTAAAAAAGTTTAATTGGTTTGAGTCTTTCTGCTGTTTGAATTGGTGAGATTTGCCTTCTAATTTCCCCCCTCTCTCTTTCTCAACAGACTTCTATCACCCCAAGAGAAGATTCGTCGATATGCGTATTAAATCGGGCGAGTGATCTCTCCGCCACCCCCCCATCTGGGCTGCGTTCCTGGAGGAGTGCCAGTATTCCAACCGATCCTCACAAAAACACTCAGGAATGCCAAGTTGGACACAGACTGCACAGTTGCTCCTAGGGAGACAACTAAGGGACCTCAGCCGTTGTGTCTTTAAGGTTAATTTGGGGGGCTGTATTCATTGAAAACATGGGGTGGGGGATATTAAGGTATTGAACTGCAGAGATTACGATTAATCTCGGTACCGGCGGATTGATACTCATTTGGATCAAGTGGATGTCCTCAGTGTCGAATGACTTATTCCGTCTGCATTCCGCTCCATTCAAAAGGCAGTTTTTACGTCTCTGCCACACGGAATAAGAGAAATGTAGGATGACCATTACTTGAAACACAAGATACCATCAGGCTTCGCGCCAACCTGCCTCAACCAAATCAACAAATGACGAGGATAAAACGTCCTTTGGCTCCTCTTCGCTGGAATCCACATACATGTACATTTTTTTTCTACTTTGTTGTTGTTCGTCATGATGATCTTTATTGTTCTGTTTTTGTTTTTTTTTTTCCACCCCAAAAGCACTTACTGTGTGTTATACTTTATATATCCTGTCGAACGATGCAGAACACATGCTTGAAGTGTACTTATGGGCTCTATGCACATTTGCTTTGCTTAGACTAGATGTGATCAAGCGTCATGATGTTATTCCATCTTGTGTTATATAATTAAAGCGACCTAGCCCCCAATGTGTACCAGATAATGTAGTGTGGTACACATTAAGAAATGATTACAGAGTTAAAAAAAAAAATCTGAGTTATCTATTAGACTAGCTCTGTAAAGTAGCGTTATTGTAAACCCATTGCGGTATTGCACATGCACTTCGTGTACTGGACCCGTCCAGTATTGACTGTCTTCTTCTTGGGATGTCCCTCGCTAGTCGACAATCACAAGATTGTTCTCAACCTAACTCGGCGTATTATTTACAAAGATCACATGAAGTGCCAAACCTCTCCCATTGCTCTAATGCATGCAATTTATGACACTAATGGTTGTTCTCCGCCTTGAAAAAAAACAAATGGTATGTCTTCATCGCTCTTCTATTTATGTCCGTCTTATGTTGGCGGTTCTGCTGCTAGGGCTAATTTGAACGGGTGTGGTGGTGGTGGTGGTGGTGGTGGTAGTGGGGGGAGGATGTCACGTTGATGCTCACGAACTGACACCTTGAAGATGATGATGATGATGAGCCCAAATGTTGACTGCACTTCCTGTTTATTGACGCTCGTGCGCAGGTCCGTCTATACTGTACTGTTCTATGTGTAAAGCTATCAATGAAAAAAAATCTATCCCTTTATTTATTGTACTGCACCTTGTGTTGATTTACTTTGTTCAAGAATTACAAATGACAATAAAATGTCTGAATTAAATGTGTGTGCCTGTTGTCATATTCAATGGCAAAGATCACATGAAGTGCCAAACCTCTCCCATTGCTCTAATGCATGCAATTTATGACACTAATGGTTGTTCTCCGCCTTGAAAAAAAACAAATGGTATGTCTTCATCGCTCTTCTATTTATGTCCGTCTTATGTTGGCGGTTCTGCTGCTAGGGCTAATTTGAACGGGTGTGGTGGTGGTGGTGGTGGTGGTGGTGGTAGTGGGGGGAGGATGTCACGTTAATGCTCACGAACTGACACCGTGAAGATGATGATGATGATGATGAGCCCAAATGTTGACTGCACTTCCTGTTTATTGACGCTCGTGCGCAGGTCCGTCTATACTGTACTGTTCTATGTGTAAAGCTATCAATGAAAAAAAATCTATCCCTTTATTTATTGTACTGCACCTTGTGTTGATTTACTTTGTTCAAGAATGACAAATGATAATAAAATGTCTGAATTAAATGTGTGTGCCTGTTGTCATATTCAATGGCTTTACTCGTTATCCATCCACAGGGTGATTGTGAATGGAACCGAGTGTGATCCAACACGCTCCCAAAAGAAAAAAAACATTGTGACTCATCAGCATTTGTTGAAAATAAAAAGAGGCTCCCTCGCCCCATCTTGTGCCTTCAATGTGATTAAGAAATCAAATTCAGTTTTAATTAGTTTTTTTTTTTAAGACTTTGTGTAATCAACTACAATTCTCAAACAAATGTTTGACTTTACTTCTGGACAGGCGTACAGCAATTGACAAAGATGAAAATAAAAGGGCATTTTCGCTATAATTATAATTTTATAAATGTAAGATGTTTGTAAGTTTTCGTTTTGATGAATGGATCTTTTTTTTCATCAGGGAAAATGTTTTGTTTTATCTTGTTAGTTTTCTTAATAAGAAAATGGGTTAGTTGAAGACGAAATAGTTGACAATTGTAGTTGCCCAAATGTTTCAGGTTCCTCACTCAAAACTATAAGTCATGAGTCATGGTCTCTTGGGCAACGTAGTACTGAGCATCACCATGGCAACCCCAAACCCCCCGATGAATCGTTTTTCTGCTTTTCATGTATCCCAGCGGTTGACCTGATTTCTGTCAATCCGACTTCTATTTTAAACACAGTTTTTACAACAGTGTCATCACGCTTGTGTCCTTGCTTGACAGCGATGGGGACCTGTTTATCTTAAAAGTGCCTAGTTGGGAATGATACTGTAAGTAATTCACCCGCACAAGTGGCTATAATACTTATTTTATTGGTTCATCATTAAAAAAAAAAATTGAACGTCTTAAAAATGAGTTTGAACCATCATTCGGCGAGCTGTAAGCAGATCTAAAATCACTCCCCGGTGAAATTCATGCTCATGATATTGATTTGTATAATGTTGTGCATGACACATAGTATAAGCATCTAATTAAATAGAATGGAAAGAATTTAATTGTTTGAGTAACATTATTAATTCATTACGGCTCTTTGTAGTGTGCGCCACATAGGGCAGTAAAATCCGATCCTACGGACCAAAACGAAAAACAGTCACCATGACTTTCACAGATTCATCCATCCATGCATCATTCCATAACGTTAGTCCTTTTTTCGCAGCGGATAATCAAATGATTGCCAAGCTAACCTGTCCACCGTGCTACCCAATAAAAACAAAAATTTCCCACAATATATCCATTTTAAATCAAGACTTGTACAATTTGGCCAGATTGTTTGGATTGGGACTGCAGCCCCCCCCTCCGCCCCTCCACAGGCCCTTCTGTGCTCCCTCTGCCCCTCCCGCACCTCTACTCCAACAGCGGCGGCGCTACGCCTGCGCTAAACTCGCTCCCATCCCCACCCCCGCCATCATCTGCTCCTTTGCTCCCACCTCCATTACAGGACAGGACAGGCAGCATTTGCATTTGCACAGAAAGAAAAGAGGGGATGGGAGGGGAGGAGAGGGAAAGGAGAGAGAGAACAAGATCAGAGCGGCCGAGAGGGAGAACGGAGGCGAGGAGCCTGCGGATGTCGACGGCGTCAACCATGGAGCCGCATAGGACGTACTGAGGTGATCGTCAGCCAGGCGTCGGCTGAGGGTGAAGATAGGTGGAGCGGGGTGGGGTGGGGGGCTCAGGGGGAGGAAGAGGAGGTGAGGAGGAGGAGGAGGAGGTCGGGGGAAGCAGGAGAATGGGCCTGGAGCGCAAACCGCACAAATTGGATTAAAGCAGTATGGTAACGTTTCTCATTTGATTCCTCGTCCTCATCCTCATGTCCTCATCCACCCCCGTCGTGTCCCGCTGCTGCCGGTCCTGTGTCACTTCCATCCCCTCGCTTGCGCTACGAAAAGACACAGTCAGGTCACAGCGTCATCCTTTTGCTGCATTGTTGTGTCTTCGCAGTCATGCAGCATCGCACATGCAGCGCCAGCTTTCCAGCAGCCCCGCATCCCGCTTTCTCCCACCGGGGGTCGTCTGTTTTTTGTCATCACCATTACAACGTGTTTGTAACCTACTTTCAGGGGTGGTGGGGGGCGGATGAGGGGGTAGCGGGCTGTTAGCTAATGGCCCCTGAGAGCCATCAGAGCCATCAGTATCACGCCGCCACGCCAGTCAAATGCTGATAAATCCTCCCACTGACCCGTCCAGAGAAATTAGAGCACGGCATCCGAGATGTTTGGTGTCATGTGTCTCCCTGAGCTCATGTTTGCAGGCTCTGATTACACTGTTTTGACGTCAGGCAAGCGAGGGCAGGCGGGCATTAAAATAGATGCCATCTGCCAGGCCACCCATATACCCGTGTAGGGAATCCCCACTTGGACCGCTCATCACATTATTCGTCACCCAAATTATTCACAGCAACTTAACGTATGCACTGTGCGTATCCCAGGGGTGTCCAAACTGTTTTTTCTTACTTCGGGGACAACATACAGAAATTTTGAAGAATACAAGGGCCAAACAGCAATCTGTAATAAGATGGGGGCGGGGGCCTGGAATGGATCAAGAACATTTTGTTCATTTCAGTGGGGAAAGGTGATTCAACATCAGCGCCACTTTCTTTATCTCCTCGTCATCCTTTCAGCTGGACAAGAGCGAGGTGACAACTCTCAGCCTCCCTTCCACCGCCAGCCATGGAGGCTCTGACAGCAACATCAGTGCAGAGGGCGCGGCGGGGTCAGTGTCGGGCGGAGTGGCGGCCGGCGGCGGTGGCGAGGGCACCGCAGGCGGGGCGGGATGCGGTGAGCCCCAGCGGACGCGGGCTGCTCTGGAGCATCTGCAGCAGAAAATCCTGAAGGTGACCGAGCAGATCCGGGTGGAGCAGGAGGCCCGCGATGACAACGTGGCCGAATACTTGAAGCTGGCCCACAACGCCGACAAGCAGCAGGCCTCCAGGATCAAGCAGGTGTTTGAGAAGAAGAACCAAAAGTCGGCGCAGACCATCGCACACTTGCACAAAAAGCTCGAGCACTATCACAAGAAGTTAAAGGAGATCGAGCAGGTGAGTCATCGTTTCACACATTTATCGTCAAATGTAAACTCACAGGTCACATTAGGCAAAGCGAAGCAGGTTTATCAACAGTTTAAAGCTCCACTAGTTGACCCGAGTCTGCACGCTGTCAAAGTAAACATCAAACAAAAAATTATTACATGTTGTATTTTTAAAACAACCACACAACTTTGCTTTTAAGTCTGCTAGCTTAATGCTAACACACAATGGACAACACTATAGCTGGGC
>NW_017805625.1:4482167-4482717 GCF_001891065.2 Hippocampus comes | reverse complement strand
AAACGCGCACGCCCTCACACACACACACACACACACACACACACACACACACACACACACACACACACACACACACACTCTATTTGTATTGCCTCCAGTGTTTTTCGGCTTCCTCCTGCATTCCCCAAACACACATGTTAGGTTCAGGACTGCTTGTCTATATTGGTCCAGCTATTGACAAGCGTCAAGTCCAGGGGGTAGCCCTCCTCTTGGCCACAGTCAGCAGGGATTTTAATGAGTAATGAGGCCAAGCATGATGGAAAATGGATTGACGGTGGATTAGATTTCAGTTTTACCGAGCATAGTTTTCTTTTTTAGCTATAACTTCTGACAATTAATGTACCGGACAAAACAAGTGCTGTGATATATTTGTGATGTTTTCTGACTGCTATCTACCAAACCCAATTTCCACTTGGATATGAAACTAGGATCCTTTTTCCTCCTCCATCATCACAATGTTTACTCCTGAAGACCAAAGATCTGAGATTCTTCGCAACTGTGCTCTTCTCCGTTTATCCAGAATGGACCGGCCCGGCAGCCCAAGGATGTC
>NW_017805625.1:4470242-4481157 GCF_001891065.2 Hippocampus comes | reverse complement strand
GGTCGGGCTCGGCGCCGGGCAGCAACTCGGGCGGGGCGGGTGGAGGAGGAGGCGGCATGTTGGGGCCCACGATGGGGAGTCCCAGGCTGGATGGTCACCACCACCACCACCATCACGTGCACAGCTCGTGGGACTCTCTCTTGGAAGGCTTGCAGGAGATCAAAGCTAGCCAGGCGCACATGGAGGACACCATCGAGGACATGAAGGGCCAACTGCAGAGCGACTACTCCTACATGACACAGTGCCTGCAAGAAGAGCGATACAGGTACAGTATACGCTCAACCCTTCCTTGCCCCCACCCAAAAAGTCTTCCAACCTCACTCCCAAGCCATTAAACTCTTGATGGAAACGGTTCATTTCCGACTGTTTTGGCAAAACCCACCATTATAACACCACATGGAACAAATATGCCATACTGCCTTAAAGAGTGTCTCGAATAAATGGCACTTAATAATTGAGTGCATCTGCTTGAATTGACTAAAGTTACAAAACGGATGGCTCCTTTTTTCAACCTGGAAAAAAAAAGTACTTTGCTGTAAATAGCTTTTGTACGACTGATCCCACGATGTGTTAAATATACCTATTGAAACACATTTACGATTCAAATATGTCACATTTTTTACTAGTAATTTTTAAATTTGTGAAAAACAATTTGGTGTAACTTAAAAATACAAAAAGTAGATACAATAACAATAATTTGAAAAAATTTGCATACTGTATATTCAGTGTATGTGATAATGAATTATGATACAAAAGTATTTTTATAGGATGAAAAAAATAAATGCCTTGTACCTGAAAAGTCACCATATGTTGAAATATTGTAGGTCCATTTTCTACCAGTTACAGTGTTGTTGTTTTTTTTTTTTAAATGACATTCTATGTTCTTGTAAGAAAATATTGATGTTGTCCTTTGCAATGATATAATTAAAAGATGTATTTTTGGGCTGTTGTATTTCTTGAATTCAGGTATGAACGATTAGAGGAGCAGCTGAGTGACCTGACGGAGCTTCATCAGAACGAAATGAGCAATCTCAAACAAGAATTAGCCAGCATGGAGGAAAAAGTGGCCTATCAGTCCTATGAGAGGGCAAGAGACATTCAGGTAAGGATGGATATGTGGATGATAGCTGAAAGGGTGAATGGATGATCGATGGCTTAATTGATGAATTATGGACGAATGGATGGATTGATAGACGGATACATAAATGGATGGATGAGGGATGGTGGATGGATGATGCTATAAAGTTGGAGTGATGAATTGTTGATAACTGGGTGGATAATGGATGGATAGACAATACAAATGGACAGATGAATCAATGGTGGACTGATGATGATGTATTTTTAATGAATCTCCCGCAAGTGTAAACGTGTGCGCGCGCCCGCAGGAGGCGGTGGAGTCGTGCCTGACGCGCATCACCAAGCTGGAATTGCAGCAGCAACAGCAGCAGGTGGTCCAGCTGGAGGGCGTGGAGAACGCCAATGCCCGCGCGCTGCTGGGGAAACTCATCAACGTCATCCTGGCGCTTATGGCCGTGCTGTTGGTCTTCGTGTCCACGTTGGCCAACTTCATCACGCCGCTGATGAAGACGCGGGCGCGGGTGGGCGCTACCGTTCTGCTCACCGTGCTGCTTTTTGTTTTATGGAAGCACTGGGACTTTGTGGATCCTTGGCTTATACCCAGCTAAGATGCCCCATTGGAGGAACCGGTGCAGAGTGTCCATCTCTTAGTTTTTTGTTTTTTTGTTTAAATCCCTTGTGCCCTCCTCACATGTAACATTCTGACACCCTTTGTTTGTTTTAAAAAATAAGACAAACATCTTCAGACTTGTTTCAAACTATCAAACACGAGCCGCTGAGAATAGGCTAACACCTTTTATTTTAAAGTAAGGTGTAGAAATGAATAGAAGAAAGGCATATTATTCAGTGGAAAACGGGTCTAGGTTTTGCTCCAATTTGACATATTTTTGGCTTGCCTGCCAGTTCAGCTGCAAAAATGTAAGTCAGTGTTAGATATTATCTTGAATGAAATATTGACACATTTGATGGATGTTTGGACTTAATGGCGGCCATTCGGCAGCAGCCAGAATGATTTAATAAGGAAGTCAAATCAAACATTTTCTTTATAATATGTTCTGCGTCACCCCCCTTAATCTAAACACGGCAGTCTGATTAATGTTTCATTTGTGGCATGTGAATTAAGCAGCAAAATCCACCCTTCTTTGATCTCAGGGGCAGCCATTTTGCCACCTGCTGTCGACTGAAAATGACATCACAGTTGCTCAGGGCTCAGGTAACGACCATTCACGGCTCACCTGTTTTCTGAGTTTGGACATGTGACACTCGCAAACCGCATTCCCAGTCATATTGGTGAAAGAAACTGGATTTAGAAATTTAAAAAAATACCAAAAAGAATATTTTCTGGCCACAAGCTGTAACACCGCCAAAATGACCACCAAATAGGAGCGAAACAAGACAAAATGTACAAAAATAACAGAGGAGGGCACAAAGGTTAATTAAGGCCTGCACCAGAATGTGAGCTGCTCTACTTTCCCTTGGAATGACAAAACAAACTACACATGAAAACGTGGACAAAATAACATCTGACCAAGCTTCTACATCGACGACCTTTTTGGTGTGGATGCCCGATCATCGATTTACACTGCTGTCACCAAAAACATTATCTTTTTCTAACGATTCTTTTAAGATGTACGCACTATGAATTAGCAGGACAGGACTCAGGAGGCTGACCTTCACGTTGGACACTGATTTGTGAGGAAATGTTTTTGGGTTTTTTTTTTCTTTTCTCTCTCATGAATGTTTATGTGCTCATCATGCATGTCCTCGTGTGGACTGGCACCAGTTGACATTTCAATTGATGACAATATGGATTTCGCTCGATGCCAGATATATGCTCACTGGACACTTTCTTAGGTAGCCCTGCACAATTGCATGAGATCCAATATCTAATACAAGATATACTGCACACACACACACACACACACACACACACAAAAAAAAAAAAATATATATATATATATGTGTGTGTGTGTGTGTGTGTGTGTCTATGATTAGACATTTATTTTCACTTTACATTACACTTTACAAGTTGATACATCCATAGTGAGCTCTTTCTAACTATTTGAGAGTGCAGGTTTACCTAATAAAATGTCAATTTGTTAAATCAATGTCATTCCTCGTTTGTTGCTGTTTGCAAGTAGGCTTTTTTGGACAAATTTCTGGCTGTTTCCCCCTAGCTGCCATTGAACAAAGCCTTTAGCTGTTAAAATGTTTCATCACCCTGTCAAAGATTTCCCCTCCATAGCTGATATATTTCATTAACACTGTTATAGATCTGCTTTCGTCCACGGTGTCAAATGAGCTGGCATGTCAATTTGTGTCAATGTTTCTAACCAGTTTGCAAAAAAAAAAAAAAAAAAATCTACAAATAAATATTTGTTTTATTACGAATTGTGACAAATATACTTCCTCTCCCACCTCCATCCCGCCGCTCTTTCAATAAAGTTAAGCGAAGCACACATTGAGAGGAAAGGTTCAATAAAAGTAGTAATCCCGGGGGATTACTTACAACTAATCCTCTGTCGTCAGGAGAATCTTTGTCTGGACTAGATTGCATTTCTTTTGAGGGTTCCAATCTTTAAAGAGGAAATAAATAATTAAGAAACTGAATTAAAAGTAGGTCACCAATCAATTTTCGGCCAGTCTTTTCATTCTGGGAAATAATTGTAAATATACATATAAACATAACATCACTGGCCATCATTTATTTTTGAACAGTACTACATCATATCGAATATATCTCGTATTTATTACATGTGAGAATTTAAAATTTTAGAAAGGATCATGGAAGTTGACATGTTTGAGCTGCTTTCGCGGGCCACATAAAAAGATGTGGCGAGCCAGATTTGGCCCCCGGGCCTCGAGTTTGACACCTTGGTCTACATGGACACTTTTCGCTTTGCAGTAATTTCAGTCATTCTTTGCAGAGGTTGAAGAATATATGCCGGTGAGCGTCATTGTCAGATAAACGTCCATTGGATAAAGGATTATAACACCAACGCATAAATGATATTTGTTAGCATGTCTCGTGTGTTGCATGTTAGCATTAAGATAGCAAATCCTGCGCAGTTATACGGTGTTAAAATCTATTTTATCTTTAGTTTGGCACTAAACTTAAAGTGAGTGTGGCAATTAAGTTTGAAGCCTCGTTTTAAAGAAAGTATTCGCACGGTAATGAAAGGGCAAAGAGCATTTTGAGTCACCAAAAATGGATCAGAATCTTACAAGAAATTGCTTCATGTTTTTAATAACTGTCAGGCAAAACCCATATGACCATTACATTGATGACATGTATTCTTAAAGTTAACAACAGAACTCACCTGACCTCTAAGCAGTAGGACATTCATCGTCATTAAGATTGTTTCTGACTTGAAGTTGACAAATGTAGTGTGGATTTCACTCGTATCAAACACAAGTGTTTCTTCTCGATTAGCTAGCAAATTCTAAAGACTTTAATAGAAACAGCAGAGTAGAAAAAAAAACAATTCCTGATTTGATCTTAAATTCCTGTCAAGGTTTAAGATTTACAATATATTGCTTTCAGGTGCTAAAACGTAAGGTACCAAATGTCTCTTGAAAAGGAGGAGGAAAAAAAAAAAAAAAGAAACATTCATCACTTCTGCAGTGGCTTGTCTCCATCGCCGGTCTCGTCTACACATGGACTCAATGAGGGAGAGTGGTGGTGGGTGGGTGGGAGCTCCCATGTAGAAACCATATAGGAGCAGCAAAATTTAAAAAAAATGAACAATCACAAAGCTAGGACCAGCTAGATGAGCAAACCCCCACCCGCTTTTCAAAAACCCTCCGTCATTTCTCAGTCAAGTGTCCTTTTGGCTTCCTTTCATGGCAGTTGAACACAGAATGAACTCAAGCAACCTCGCTGAGGAGAACATACAAACCAGGAGACGACATCATGATGTCCACGGGGAGGAATCGAAAAGTGACATTTCACAATAAAAGTAAAAAATATTTGAAATAAAAATCAGAACCACAAGGAACACAAGTCTGAAATTCTCGGAATCTTGTTTCAAGTAAGATGGCCCATTTTGGGGAGAGTTAATCCCCCTCTTGACATATGTAAAGCTACAAAATATAACCGCTCTAGGTGATAAAACAAATCAAAACAAACAAAAAAAAAGTCATGGAATACAGATTGTGTGTTGTATTGTGTTCAACATAAAATGCAGTTTCAGGTATGTGTGCCTGCTCGGTCCTCATACTCAATATAAATGAGGTTTTTTTCTCCTTAATTTTTAAATGCAAGCACACCACTGGATATTTAGCAGGACCTAATCGAACCCGCTCGCACAGTCTGCTGGTCCCACAGGCGGACTGACCTGTCGCTTCATTTATGAAAAAGTTTCTTTGTACACATCCGAAAATGAGGCTCGAAACACAGTGGCTAAATTACCTCCGCCATTTATGCAAAATTGAAATGATTGATTTGCATGATTTTGTGGAGAGGTGGCACAAGTGTGGAACAAGATTACATTAAATGTTATTATGAAGGACTATCAGAGCCATAGTGAGAAAAAAAAAGTAAAATTACAAGGGGAAAAGACATACAGTTAACGATAAAGCTCATGTAATCGTGGTCATCCAAAAAGAATGAAGTAGAAATGTGATCAAACGGCCAAATTTGAGTAGTAGTACGGAGTAAGACAATTAAAAATAGGTCATGGTTTTTAGAAAAGGGGAGGAAACGTGAGAATGAAGTTGCCATTTTAACAAGTGAGTGTTAAAATTCCATGTGGACGTAAACGCAACATTTGGAGACAAGCGGCCGCTGTCTACGTCTTGAGAGCTGCCATATATTCATGCCATTTTTAATAGCGCTTGTCCTCATTCGGTTCACAGGTTGAGGAGGAGACCATCCCACCTGACTTCAGCAGGGGTGATGTACATCCCGGTTTCGTCGCCAACACAATTGCAAGGCACATATAGAGAGACAAACTGTCTTTTTTTTTTGCTCTTGTAAAATTATGATTTAGAGGATTACAAGTCATGCGAGTGACTCACTGTGGTGGTCGCTGACCAAACAAGCCGACGGTTACAACGATTTAAACTATTACAACTTTGTTCTTGTGGCCATACGACTTAATTATTTTTCTTTAGCATGTGGCCCTAATAGTCCTTCATACATTTTGTTGGTAATCTGAATCAAGACGGAGAAAGAGAAATGTATTTCCTCTTCTCGCTGTGTCATGGTTCTCCCTGTTGCAGAATCAAATGTGGTACAATCCAACATGGATGACCACAAACCAAAAACGCACAAGTAGAGGGCGCTTGAATTTCTGTCAATCTTGGCGGAGGTCTGTGCAAATCCACTTAGGACATTTGTCAGTTCATGCTCTGTTTGCATTTTGTTCTCGGTGGCCATGGCAAACTCATTTGGGATTTGGGGCCATGGAATTTCTTCTTTTTTTTTCTTTTCTTCTCCATATCAAAGTTTTGCTGGCTTTGAAGCAATTACGTGCTACCGCAGAGGCTAACCAACACGGCGACTGTTGTGGCAAATTCTTTTTGGTCTGTCACGTTTGCTTTGTCGCACATCTACGGTGGTCTGAAATGTGATCGCCGCGGCCTGCCGGGAACATCATCGAAACATTAGTCCCTATTGCTATTTTCAAGAGTGTGTTTGGTGACATCTGGGTGCGAAACAATTTCATAAATGCAGCTCAGGCTCACAGCGAGAAGTCCCTAAGCGGACCTCTGGGTGTAGAAGAGAATGTAGGCCTGAGTGTTGCACACTTCCTCCACGCTGCAAACCTTCATCTCAGAGTCATTGCAGTGGACCCAGAAACCTGCGGGGCACAGCAATCCAGTTAGATTCGATGCCGCGCTTTGCAACAGCGCAATTTGTCCAGCGTTCTCACCTCCTTCTGTGTTGTAGCAGTATGCGGTGTAGTGCCCTGAGCCAAAGCCTTTGCCGTGGTGCATCACCACGGCCGACAGGTCGTAGGTGTAGCCCCCTCTGTGAACAGAGTGACCTGAGCCCGTGCAGCAATAGGGTTTGATGTTCAGAACCTGGTCGAAGGCCACGTGGACGCCGATTTTCTCCCGATGGTTCCTCCCCGACCATCTGCCCGTGCAACACAAGAGCTTGTTCATGTCACAAACATTGAGTTTGATTAAGTTAGCAGCAATTTTACTCATGAAAGACTTGGTTTTTGGAGCAAATTGCTCATTCTGAAGAGCAATTTTTGGAGGGTAATCCCCAACCCCTGAAATTAAGGTTTTATCAAACAGTAAAAAAAAAAATCCGTTCATGTAACGGGGAGATTGAATGTTGGGCTGTAGTGATCAAATATTTCAGTATTTGAGTTTCCTGCTGAACTGCATCCCGAGTTCCACACCGAGGGAACAGACGGTACGTTTTTTTTTTTAAATATTTGAAACAATCATGTGTTACGTGCATAATGTGTTCGTCTTCTGCGATTTCCGTAACATTTGGGCTCTGCGTTTTCCCTCGTCCAGCTCAACACTGATTGGTCATCATGCCACTCTGTGTGTGTGTATATATATATCTTAGTCTGTGCTAAACCCAATTTGCAGTGGAAGTGGTGGGAAAAGCTCTGTTGGACAAACTACTGAAGATAGGGATTTAAATAGTCGCTCTTTTTTTTCTTGGACATCGATCTCCATGAAAGAATATACATTGTTAAGAAGATTGCAATAAAGACACTTGCCTGAAGCGCTTGAGGTGCAGCCGTAGAACCTGAGGTAAACGGTAGATCAGAAGCTGCTTATGGGCTTCTGAAAGAACTAAAGGCTTGTGGGATGTTTTCCTTCTTCTCTCTGACAAATCACATGAGAGCGAGATGACAAATTATTGCTTGAAAGTGACAAAACGGAAGAGGGGGAGGGCAAAAATATAGAAAGAGCGCAAAAAAAAAAAAAAAAATCACAAAAGCTAATTTTGTTTACATGGCGCCAATTCAAAATATAATCTTACGCATTCTGTATAATGCATCACGCCTTAAATCCTTAATAAGCACTTGGACCTGCAGTTTAAATCCAGGCTGGACAACAATTAGACCGGTTACATCACCAATTCTACATAATAACCACATGTATAAGAATTCAGTTGGAATGCCAACGCCCACTTCCTGCTGGAGAAGTGAAACATTATCAGAGGACTGGTGCACACGGGTCAAAGTCCAAAGGCTGGACTCACTGTTGCAGTGGTTGCAGGCATAAATGCTGCCTTCCAGCGCTTCCATCTCGGTGAACTTGGACAGCATTTCGGTGAGGGTGCAGCTGCGCTGGTAGGCTGTGGAGCCGGAGCCTTTGTTGACGCTGTGGTAGCGCTCGGGAAACTCCAGAGACAAGTCCCAGAATGGCTCAACTGTGTTTGACTTGTGCTTGCAGGACAGACACGTCACCTGGACAGAAGCGCGGGAAAAGAAAAGAGAGCTTACTTTTAAACCACATAAATTCAACCCAATCGGGCTGTCTAGAAAACCTACGAGACGTCTTGTGTGGAAAACAACACAAGCAGTCGGCCAATAACAAATATGTTGTTTGTAATATCTCATTTGGGAGAATGACTAAGGTGCGCTGTTCTTCCCTATCTCATTCGGCCTGCCTTTCAGTACATCTGCTCGGCCTTCGGAGATCCAATCAGAGATGGGCCGAGCATTTGGTACTTGGGCCTTGAGTGCTGATTCACCCAAATTAAATTCCCCATGAATGACGCCAAATTACACCAAAATACAACACAACATCACTCAAGTGTGCCACTTACGTTGTCTGGGGGCTGTTCAAAATCAGTTGTTATGCTGTGTGTTGTGTTAGTCGAGCAGTTTTGCTCTGATCAACCAATCGGAGGATAGAAAATGATGACGTTGACTGTAGGCTAGCTCGCTGGTCCTGTGAGGAGGATTTTAAATCTGATTCTAAAGGTTATGGGGAGATTAGCTAGACGTGGGCGGGTAAAAGAAAGTGAAGTCTGGTTGGGCATTTTTTTTTCTCCTTTTTTGTTTACATCCATCTACTGTACACAAAATATTAACAGGACAACCAAGTCATAATGCTACAAAATGCAGAGAACAGACCACTGGCAATAAATCAGTACAAGGGAAACAATTATGCAAATTTTAACCCGCCTAAATGTAGGTTGCCCCTGAGCAACTTTTATCCATAATCATTTATGGCGGCAATACTTTACAGACTCGATGGGACGACGCTTGAGAGTACAGAAGAAAACAATGAATGACAGTGAGCTCGGAGTGATATGCGACTGTTTGGGACTAATGGAAAAGCAGGACTAGTCTACTAAATGATAACAACTGTTCATTACTGTTTTGTGGGTGTTACACGCAATGACCAGCTTTAGGACGATGTGCTGAAAGAGGTGCGGCAGCCACACGGGGAGAGGCGGAGTTTCAGTGCTTCCTTCCGGGTTTGTAAAATAGCCACCAAAGTAACTCATATTTCATAAGAAATGAGATCGCTATTGTGCCAAAGGTAATATATAATCATCTATATGCCAGCATTGAACTGTGGAAATCTTAAAACTGCATGATGTGGCCCCCTTCAAGTTTTGCCTTTCTCGCTTTTGGCGACAACCTGACTGAAAAAGATACGACAAGCATGCACGGATCGAAGGAGTACCGTTTTCCAATGTGTGAAAGGAACTCGGCTGGACCCAGAGACATTTTCCCACAAAAGTCAAAGGAAAGGCGGTCTAAAAGTTAGGAGAAAAAGAGACCCAAAGGACACGTTGCCAGACTCACCTGGCTGAGTAGCTGCCCATGAAAGATGGTGTTCAGCACCTTGAGCACTTGCTTGGAAAGCTTCCTCTTGGTGATGGGGATGACGATCCGCCGTTTGGAAGCCTCCGTGTCCAGCTCCTGCTGCACCTTGTCCAGCAGCTCACACAGGAACTCCTGCGCGTCCTGCTGGTCGTAGCCGCGGAAAGCCGGGATGAGGTTCCACACTGAATGCAGCATGGCGAAGGGAGACACCAAAGACCAGCGCCCCGACCACATGACCCTGAAAAGAGTATGCAATTCATGGCACAGAGACATCTGCTGGCGGGTGGAGCAACGAGTCTCCTTGGGCTGGACCAACTCGGCAGTCTGCGGGGTGGGCGGGGGGCTTTCCTTTTTGCCCACCGTCAGATTTCCCACGCGTCCCAGGGGACATGAGGTCAGAGGCATGTTCGCGCTGCTGACCACGCTTCCGGCTACCGCCTTACCCTCCTGCGCGTGGTTGGTCTTGGCCAGCAGCTCCTCGGTCTCGCACAGGTCCAAGGTGAGAAAACACTCCCTGAATTTCTGCAGGTGACTCAGCACTTGCAAGATGGAGTTCATGTAGCATGTGTTCCCCAGGTTACGCAGACCGGTGACCCCCGGAGCGAGGCGTCGGCGGGTCGCCGAATGGGCTGAGTAGTAGCGCCTCAGTTTTGCAGCTCTGCCGTTCGTGGGGGGCTTTCGTGACAAGGCAAGGAGGGAAGGCCTCTTGGGCGGAGCAGGAGGAGGAGGTAGGCGTACCGGAGGGTCTCGGAACTTACAGGGAATGAGGGTGATGGTTGAACGTGGCGCTTGAGTGAGAAGCCGAGCGCTCTTTCTGGGCGGGACGCTGCCCAGCTCTTCCAACAGTCTCCTTTTCACCTCTTTCTTTTGTCTTCTCGCCTCCTCCAGCTTCTCTTGGCGCTCCGCCTGCAGCTCTTTATGTCTGCTCGTCCACCTCTGAAGCATCTTGGCCAGGAGGGTTTTTCTCCTGTGACGCAACGCCAGCTGCATGGGAGGCTGCGGCCCGTTCTCACCGCCCCGGTGGGTGTACGCCCGCCAAACCGAGGAGCGCAGCGAGCGCGTACCGGGGGTGCGAACGG
>NW_017805625.1:4459143-4469982 GCF_001891065.2 Hippocampus comes | reverse complement strand
TGATCACATATTTTATTTTACAACTAGCACCACCTCAAAAAATAAGACACGCTTCAAGTACGACACAAAAACATATTTTGGGGGGGGGGGGCCTCAAAAAGTCATTTGAATTGGAGCAACTTTAAAATATCAATTATTCATATTCATCGCAACAATGTTAGTTGGCGCAACAAACCAAGCATTTGTTTGCTCCACAGCAATTTGAGGAGTTGTTTTGACCTTTATCTTAAATTTGGGGGGATAATGCAAGGAACAATGATTTTTTTTTTAATCTTTTTTTTCCTTAGCCTCAACACCATCTCTCATTTGAATTGGAGCAACTTTAAAATATCAATTATTCGTATTCATCACAACAATGTTAGTTGGCGCAACAAACTAAGCATTTGTTTGCTCCACAGCAATTGGAGGAGTTGTTTTTACCGATAGCTTAAATTTGGGGGGCATAAAGCAAGGAACGATGAATTTTTTTTCAAATTCTTTTTTATTCTTCGCCTCAAGACCATTTCTCAATTTTATCATAGGTTCTTGATTATTTCCATCCATCCATCCATTTTCTATCGCACTTATCTTCAATAGCGTCGCGAGTGTAGTGCAGAAATACCACAAACTCCCCGCAGGTAGAAATCGCCGCTGTGGTGGTCCCACAACGAGAACAGGTACGGGTATTCCTGTTAGGCCAAGTTGTGCAAACGTTACCTGGCTGGCTGCTCCGGCAGCAAGCACAGAGGGAGGGAATTTTTTTTTTTCCCTCTGGCTGAAAATCACACTGCAGTGGGGGAATATTCACCCAGCCCGTAATTTTTTTATGGATGACTGTCAATAATACTTCAATTCATACTGTGCGCACAATGAAGCCTGTAACTCTTGGTATAGCTCTTGAATTGGAAAAATATGGATTGTAAGTGTACATAGAGTCGAAGGGAAGGGAAAAGTGCTTACTCTTCAAATAGTTGGATGGGTCAGATTTCACACAAAACCTCGCCGAGTTTGAAGAGAACAGCAACGCTCTGTATCATCCATATCCACTGTCGTCAGCAGCAGCCACTGGAATATTCTGAGGGAGATACAAATCAAAAGTGAGTTGGCGTTATAGAACTTCAAATGCACACAAAGTTAAAAAAAAGTGTACACTGCATTCATCTGGAGTGTCTGTGTTCTCCAGGAATCCTGAATTTAATCTGTGTGCCTTGAGCAGGATTTCAACAAACTAGTTGGAACTCATGTGGTTTATCATGTGGTCACTTCAAGGTTCAAATTAGCTGCGCTCTTGTATGAGGAGCACAGCGGTTCATTTTTATAAAACTGAAATGAACATCTTCACATTTCTTCAACAAGGGGGAAGGAATGGGTATTGAGGAGAAAAAAAAATCACACAATTCATACTCAATTAGGAGTAATTCTGGAAAACGACCTTCAAAATATGTTTGTTTTTCACGTAACAATTTCAAAGAGATGGAAGATAGAAGGGCATGCTTTTCATGGCACAGTGACAGCAAAATCTTGACTCTGAATGACACTTTTTTTCCGGATATTGTTTTTTTCCAGTTAAGAGAGAATTCTCTTACCTTGCTTGTTAACTACAAGATACAAATGAGACAGCTGCTGACTTTCCGAGCCAAATGCACATAAAAACCACTTGATGCACCCAATATTGGATGCTATCAAACACTCTGGCTCCAGGTTTTGGTTACACAAAAGATTTTGTGGAAAAGGAACATCTTAAAATATTTAATGTTTATTTGATCACATTTGGAGATAAGATGCAGGTAACCTTGGAACGGATTGTTGTCAAAAACGCGTCATCTTTTTTTTTTTTTTTTAAATTTCCATGCAAACAAGATGGAAACACAAACCTTAATGGTGACGACTCTCCATGAAAATGTGCTCTGGGTTCTTTTGGGTCGTAAAGCAGCACTGAATCACATGTGTTGAGCTCGAGATCTATATGTTGAGGTTTTAATGCAATGGCAATTGAACTAAACAAGGATTACGTGGACCGCAGTCGCTAATCGTACAGTTTTACGGTGCTGCCTGTTATCTGATTGACCACAGGTCTGCCGTGGTTGTTTTAATCCCGATTGTTCGAGCGGTTCTTTGCAGCCATGCTAGGCTACTTCACTGCCTCCACCTCCGCGTCGAGGCAGAACAAAGGGGCGTGAAGAAGAAGAGCCCCTCTCCCTCTCTTCCGGAGAACATCCAGCAACTTTGTTGAGGCGGCGCGGCCACCAAGTTAGCTCGCGCTCGCTCCATGCTAACCTGGCGAAGAGGACGCCGCTGCGCCGCTACTAGCTTGCCGAGAAGCAACCGAGGCGACGTCTCTGATGGGCACTTTGCCGGAGATAAACGCGAGTCGCAGAGTCGCTGGTTTATTGTTAGAAGGTGGAAGTGTAGTTCGCGTTGCCCCCTGTGTTAATTGAAGTTGACCTCGCCGCAGTTGTCGGTCGCCGACGCTGATTTACCCGCTTAGCTAACGCACTGCGCCGCTAAGCGAGTACAAACTCCCCGCTGACATCCACAGCGGACAAGCAACGCTTTGTTCGTTTATAACGAGTTGCGTTGCGATAACAGGAATATAGCGGGGGTAACGTTACCATCGCCGGAGCGGAACGCATCCATCCGGCACATCAGAGAGGAAGAAAAAAATATCTGCTTGTTGTCCTCACTCAGATTGAACAACCCAACTCTAGAAGCGAGCCCGGACCCCGCCGCTCTCATTGGACGCAGGCTGAGCGGCAGTCGGCCTCCCATTGGCCGAGTGGCGGAACAACAGGCAGCAGGATGGCCCGGCCGTCCGTCCACCCACCCACCGAGGCCACATGGAACAATAACCCGAGCTCGCAGCCCCAAACAGGGCGAGGAGGAGCCTGACCTCGGTGTCACCACTGAGGTTTGTGTTCATTTCATGACACGTTTTAAGGATGTGCTTACATCGAAGAAGCTGCAACATTCTGGGCTCTGGTTCTAATTACATGAAAAAAGAACCTTCAGGCAACCATTAATTATAGTGACGACTGGAATGTTTTGGATCTTATTCCGTATGGTGTGCAATTTTCTCATTTTCGTGACCCAATTTTTAAAAATGGGCACATAAACATTAGTAGCTAGTCGTTCCATGAAAGACAATTTGAACAGAAATCACACAGACATGCCACGTAGGGCGGGTTTGTTAAAAAGCTCCAAAATATTTCTTTCACAAATGTGAAAAAATGTCTATCCTTATAGGTTCCGATACACACACTTTGAATATTACACGATACAAGGCATCAATTCTTGGTTATGCAATACTTTGTCTTGCAGTAGCAATGAAAATGTGTTTTATTTTAATCAAAGTTGTTAAAAATGTATTTTTTCTTGAATATGACACACATTTCACTCAAATACAACACTTTTGAAAAGAACGGCATCTTACTGCCATTTTAACATCCAATTGCAAGTTTTTCTAATCCTTGCCGCATGTTTCTCATTGGGTGGAGGAGGGTCAGCAGGGCCAGCCTGCCTTTGCTGCGCTTCTTAATGGCCGGAGCCGAGCCACGTGGAGCGGGAGATGGGGCTTTGAGAAAGTCAGTGCCTGTCTGACACCCTGCCTTTACAGCTTGCCAACTCCATTACTGCCCAAGCGGATTTCATCATCAATTTTGCACAGGATATAGTGTCAACTTTAGCGTTGTTGTCCATATTTACCCTAATGTATGTCCATAAACTGTCGTGGCTTCTAATCCATCCAATAGAGCAAACAGCACAGAAAGTTAAAGTCAAGTTGGTGAAACTGTCTAGAATTCTTATTGTTGGAGCATTTTTCTGAGTATGAGTACATACGTACGGTTTCAGCACCAATACCAGTGTTGGTGCATTCTAACTTAAAGCCTCATGTTTAAGGCGAAGGTTTTTTGCCATGACTTTCATCAAAGTCTACTTTGCAGCCATCCATTTTCTCTTATGCTTGACCTCATTAGGGTGAGTTGAAGCATAAACCCAGTTTACATGCTTTGAGCAAAATTTTGGGTACACCATGGAGGTTCCACACCCAGCCTTATCACATGAGCATTCGTATTCAGTCTTCAGCTGAGCCTATATGGTGAATACCTTGTTTAGTGTCATGTGTGTGAGCACCGGAAAAGGATAGGGGAATCCACAAATATTTCTGATTTTGTTCTTTTCCAGTGGTTTTTTTTTTAATACAAGACACACCCAAGGCCACATGGAACAATAACCCGAGCTCGCAGCCCCAAACAGGGCGAGGAGGAGCCTGACCTCGGTGTCACCACTGAGGTTTGTGTTCATTTCATGACACGTTTTAAGGATGTGCTTACATCGAAGAAGCTGCAACATTCTGGGCTCTGGTTCTAATTACATGAAAAAAGAACCTTCAGGCAACCATTAATTATAGTGACGACTGGAATGTTTTGGATCTTATTCCGTATGGTGTGCAATTTTCTCATTTTCGTGACCCAATTTTTAAAAATGGGCACATAAACATTAGTAGCTAGTCGTTCCATGAAAGACAATTTGAACAGAAATCACACAGACATGCCACGTAGGGCGGGTTTGTTAAAAAGCTCCAAAATATTTCTTTCACAAATGTGAAAAAATGTCTATCCTTATAGGTTCCGATACACACACTTTGAATATTACACGATACAAGGCATCAATTCTTGGTTATGCAATACTTTGTCTTGCAGTAGCAATGAAAATGTGTTTTATTTTAATCAAAGTTGTTAAAAATGTATTTTTTCTTGAATATGACACACATTTCACTCAAATACAACACTTTTGAAAGGAACGGCATCTTACTGCCATTTTAACATCCAATTGCAAGTTTTTCTAATCCTTGCCGCATGTTTCTCATTGGGTGGAGGAGGGTCAGCAGGGCCAGCCTGCCTTTGCTGCGCTTCTTAATGGCCGGAGCCGAGCCACGTGGAGCGGGAGATGGGGCTTTGAGAAAGTCAGTGCCTGTCTGACACCCTGCCTTTACAGCTTGCCAACTCCATTACTGCCCAAGCGGATTTCATCATCAATTTTGCACAGGATATAGTGTCAACTTTAGCGTTGTTGTCCATATTTACCCTAATGTATGTCCATAAACTGTCGTGGCTTCTAATCCATCCAATAGAGCAAACAGCACAGAAAGTTAAAGTTAAGTTGGTGAAACTGTCTCGAATTCTTATTGTTGGAGCATTTTTCTGAGTATGAGTACATACGTATGGTTTCAGCACCAATACCAGTGTTGGTGCATTCTGACTTAAAGCCTCATGTTTAAGGCGAAGGTTTTTCGCCACGACTTTCATCAAAGTCTACATTCCAGCCATCCATTTTCTCTTGTGCTTGACCTCATTAGGGTGAGTTGAAGCATAAACTCAGTTTATATGCTTTGAGCAAAAGGTAGGGTACACCATAGAGGTTCCACACCCAGCCTTATCACATGAGCATTCGTATTCAGTCTTCAGCTGAGCCTATATGGTAAATACCTTGTTTAGTGTCATGTGTGTGAGCACCGGAAAAGGATAGGGGAATACACAAATATTTCTGATTTTGTTCTTCTCCAGTGTTTTTTTTTTTTTTTTTAAATACAAGACACACCCATCAAAAGGGTTTATACATGATGTAAGGCTCCAGCAATAAAAATAAAAGTCCAGGCTTTCTTAGATTCCAGGATGGCAACTTGAGCCGCAGGAGCAGAATTGATGAACATTATTAGGAATATTCAAAATCAGGAATGGCAATTCAACGCACATTATTCCCTTGAATTTGAAGTTTACGCAGTTTGTTGAACAACTCCAGGTACTGTGTCATGGTGTCAACGCAGTCGGCCGGTGCAAAAATGCCTTCAGGCTTGGCAGCAAAGACAGATGGCAGATCTGGGACACTTGGGCCCAAGAATGACTGCATAAACTCCTTCATTAGATTCCAACAGTCCCCTGGAACCACACAGGGACAATATTCCACCTGCAGAGAGAGTGAGTGCAGTTAAAACAAAGTGAGGTTGTGGGATCATTGGCAGTATGCCCTTACTTCTACTGATATTCCTCTGGCACTTGAGCTCATGGTCACTGTGCCAACTTTGATCAGGAAGTCGCAGTAGCGGTATCGTGACCCCCGGCACTCCACTTTGTGGCCTTTGGCATTCTGGAAGTGGCTCTTTAGCTTCACCATAAGAACGTCAAAGTTTGCATCAGCTACCAAGCAGGGCCCGTTCTCAAACAGAGCCAGGCAGCTTAGGGGGGTTTCTGAGTTGTGCATCACATATAAGAGTTTGGAAGGCTGGCCTGCAACACAAAGGTAGCACTATCACTATTACTGTTGTTTTAAATTCAGTATAATGCAGCTCCTACTTTTCTACGGACTTTCGAGGGTTACAAACCATTTTTATAACTTCAGTCTAAACACACACACACGCACACACACACATCTACAAAAGTTGTAATTGTACTCCAAGATAATGTTCTGTATATTATATTTATATTCATTATATTTTGCCTTTGTTGAACTAAATAAGGTGAGCAAAATACTAGGAACATCCTGTGATTCAGTTTACTCTAGTTTTACACTACTGAAAACCATAACCATATTAAAACAAAATATTGTGAATGCAAAAACTACCACCGTGCCGCCCGAGAAGAACAGTGCCCCCAAAAACGGAGCTGCCCTGCTGCACATTTGAACACATATTTCAAATGAAACATGTAGCTAAACGGAATAACAGCCTTAAGTATTACCACTGACAGTTCCAGTCGCATGGTACGTCTCACAGTCGACACAGAAGCTGCCTTGTTTCACAGCTCCCAGCTGCTCTAGTTTCTTGTGCACCATATCCACAGTCTGCTGCACGCTCTTCCCCTCTGCCACCGGCACCTGGCACACACTAAGTTACAAACATTGTTTTAAACTCAACAAACAGCAAAGTGATCACAAATTTGCGACTGAATATGATTACTCAGTGATAACTATTCAACAGCACATTATTGTGCCATTAGAGATCATCAGATGTACCACAAACCTATTTCCCTTAATTGGTCAGAAAATATTAATTCTTTACCATAAATGCACCGTTGTTCATCTATCCATGCCAGTGATGTATCATGACAAGTAGTACAATTAAATGTCCTCCCACTAGATGGTTGGGGGTACATAATTTATCCCATTCATTCAAAAGAATAAGTCATGGCAGACACAGGTCAGTACTTGTGTGAGTAAACTGAGACGAGCAAATGATTATTTCAGCATGCAGTGTCCAACTATTGTTTATATTTGGTGGTATACCGTGAGATTTTCACATGTAAAACATACGCCTTGTCCCAATAAAGGTTGAGAATTACAGCCTAGTTACGTTCGTGAATCGACAAAGCGATGCTGTGGACCGGAGATAAAGCAGAAGGGTTATATGCGCGTTAAAACGCAATAGGTTTAATGAGTGACAATGCGAACCGTACACTGATACAATAAGGAAATAAAACCTCACCAAGTAACACCCATTTTATTATAATTGTTTGTTGCCAGATGCCGTCTTCAAAGTAGGCTGAATACTTCCGGGTGAAGTTCTTCTTCGTCTTGGTTATTGACGGTGAATTTGGGTCTTCCGGTAAAAATTAGTCCAACAAAAAAAAACAACACGTAAAACAATATTCATTATGATATTTTTATTTAGTATGAACGATATTAACTACATGCTAGAGAAGAAAAAATATAGTGGAGCATTTTGAGAGGTGAACATATTGAGGATGTGACGTAATGGACGACTTCCTTTTGAGAGACATTGGCACGTGTTTGGCTAACTTCTGTTTACACCGTTAAAACGATTTAAAAGTGAGTTAACATACCTGGACGAATTTATGAACGTTTTTATTACAGACTAAACAAACCGCAACCATGCCGAAAGTGAAAAAATCTAAAGGAGGAGGTGACAAGCGAGGGCAGTCGGACACTCTGGTTGACCAAATGCTACAGGGCGACACCGTTCGAAGCAAAGGTCGAGTGAAACTTCGGGACGATCGGATTGAGGGCGAAGACAATTACGTGAACGAACGTCTGTCCAAGAAGATCTTGCAACAAGCCAGAATTCAACAAGAGGAACTCCAGAGCGAATATGGCCTGGTGCCAAAGAAGAAAGCACCCGTCACTTTTCTTGGTAAGGCTACCAAGACATGTATTGGGACTACACTATAAACAATAAAACTCACATGTTGCAATGGAGCTTGTTTTATCAATGGCATTTCAAGCAAATTCATAACAATCTTCCAATTGAACCTCCTAATGTTTTGCAATATACTGCATAAAGATGGCGTAAAGTTGCCTCTGCACCCTTAATTACTGCAGTGCTTACTGTATTGCATTTGATTGTTTTCATTTATGGACTACAGGTATTTTTCATAAAAATGTTCACCGTCATTGTGATTAGGGTATTGACGGACTACAGCATGGCTGTACAAATTTTGTTATATTGTCATACCGTACAGTTTTTCTGCATTTACTTTTTAGATTCTTCATGGTAACATTTTTCACACAAATGTGCCAAGTGGAACACAAGGACTTCTCTAAAAATGTTTTTTTTTCCCCTTGAAATGATTTTTCAGGTCCCTCATCTCAGGATGCAGATTCAGATGAGGAGTGGCCAGCGCTGGGAGCAACCGTTGGTAAAGGTGACACCAACACTGTGTATGATACCGAAGTTGTGGTTGACGCAGATGACGAGAAAGCCATTGAGATGTTCATGAATAAGAACCCCCCAATGAGGCAAGACCCCAGTAGCATCTCGGCTTTGGATGTACATAATCATACACAAATAAATGATTTGTGTGTATGTGTTTTTTTTTTTTGTCTTGCAGGCGAACCTTAGCAGACATTATAATGGAGAAGATAACAGAAAAACAGACAGAAGTAGGAACAGTCATGTCAGAAGTATCTGGCTGTCCGATGCAACAACTTGACCCCAGGATAGTAGAAGTGTATAGAGGTGTCAATAAGGTGAATGGTCTTAAAATTAGACACTTGCACTTTTGCTGCTGACATATACAGTTTAAAACAATAAAATAATGAAAGAATTTAGAATTTTGTTCTTATCCAAGTGCATTTGGCATCTTGAGGAGATTCCAGTTGGAATTTAAATGTGTTTTTGTGTTATTTGCGCTTCAGGTCCTGTCAAAATATCGCAGTGGAAAGTTGCCAAAGGCTTTTAAAATAATACCAAAGCGATGCTGTGGACCGGAGATAAAGCAGAAGGGTTATATGCGCGTTAAAACGCAATAGGTTTAATGAGTGACAATGCGAACCGTACACTGATACAATAAGGAAATAAAACCTCACCAAGTAACACCCATTTTATTATAATTGTTTGTTGCCAGATGCCGTCTTCAAAGTAGGCTGAATACTTCCGGGTGAAGTTCTTCTTCGTCTTGGTTATTGACGGTGAATTTGGGTCTTCCGGTAAAAATTAGTCCAACAAAAAAAAACAACACGTAAAACAATATTCATTATGATATTTTTATTTAGTATGAACGATATTAACTACATGCTAGAGAAGAAAAAATATAGTGGAGCATTTTGAGAGGTGAACATATTGAGGATGTGACGTAATGGACGACTTCCTTTTGAGAGACATTGGCACGTGTTTGGCTAACTTCTGTTTACACCGTTAAAACGATTTAAAAGTGAGTTAACATACCTGGACGAATTTATGAACGTTTTTATTACAGACTAAACAAACCGCAACCATGCCGAAAGTGAAAAAATCTAAAGGAGGAGGTGACAAGCGAGGGCAGTCGGACACTCTGGTTGACCAAATGCTACAGGGCGACACCGTTCGAAGCAAAGGTCGAGTGAAACTTCGGGACGATCGGATTGAGGGCGAAGACAATTACGTGAACGAACGTCTGTCCAAGAAGATCTTGCAACAAGCCAGAATTCAACAAGAGGAACTCCAGAGCGAATATGGCCTGGTGCCAAAGAAGAAAGCACCCGTCACTTTTCTTGGTAAGGCTACCAAGACATGTATTGGGACTACACTATAAACAATAAAACTCACATGTTGCAATGGAGCTTGTTTTATCAATTGCATTTCAAACAAATTCATAACAATCTTCCAATTGAACCTCCTAATGTTTTGCAATATACTGCATAAAGATGGCGTAAAGTTGCCTCTGCACCCTTAATTACTGCAGTGCTTACTGTATTGCATTTGATTGTTTTCATTTATGGACTACAGGTATTTTTCATAAAAATGTTCACCGTCATTGTGATTAGGGTATTGACGGACTACAGCATGGCTGTACAAATTTTGTTATATTGTCATACCGTACAGTTTTTCTGCATTTACTTTTTAGATTCTTCATGGTAACATTTTTCACACAAATGTGCCAAGTGGAACACAAGGACTTCTCTAAAAATGTTTTTTTTTCCCCTTGAAATGATTTTTCAGGTCCCTCATCTCAGGATGCAGATTCAGATGAGGAGTGGCCAACGCTGGGAGCAACCGTTGGTAAAGGTGACACCAACACTGTGTATGATACCGAAGTTGTGGTTGACGCAGATGACGAGAAAGCCATTGAGATGTTCATGAATAAGAACCCCCCAATGAGGCAAGACCCCAGTAGCATCTCGGCTTTGGATGTACATAATCATACACAAATAAATGATTTGTGTGTATGTGTTTTTTTTTTTTTTGTCTTGCAGGCGAACCTTAGCAGATATTATAATGGAGAAGATAACAGAAAAACAGACAGAAGTAGGAACAGTCATGTCAGAAGTATCTGGCTGTCCGATGCAACAACTTGACCCCAGAATAGTAGAAGTGTATAGAGGTGTCAATAAGGTGAATGGTCTTAAAATTAGACACTTGCACTTTTGCTG
>NW_017805625.1:4410010-4453316 GCF_001891065.2 Hippocampus comes | reverse complement strand
GAGGTTCCACACCCAGCCTTATCACATGAGCATTCGTATTCAGTCTTCAGCTGAGCCTATATGGTGAATACCTTGTTTAGTGTCATGTGTGTGAGCACCGGAAAAGGATAGGGGAATCCACAAATATTTCTGATTTTGTTCTTTTCCAGTGGTTTTTTTTTTTAATACAAGACACACCCATCAAAAGGGTTTATACATGATGTAAGGCTCCAGCAATAAAAATAAAAGTCCAGGCTTTCTTAGATTCCAGGATGGCAACTTGAGCCGCAGGAGCAGAATTGATGAACATTATTAGGAATATTCGAAATCAGGAATGGCAATTCAACGCACATTATTCCCTTGAATTTGAAGTTTACGCAGTTTGTTGAACAACTCCAGGTACTGTGTCATGGTGTCAACGCAGTCGGCCGGTGCAAAAATGCCTTCAGGCTTGGCAGCAAAGACAGATGGCAGGTCTGGGACACTGGGGCCCAAGAATGACTGCATAAACTCCTTCATTAGATTCCAACAGTCCCCTGGAACCACACAGGGACAATATTCCACCTGCAGAGAGAGTGAGTGCAGTTAAAACAAAGTGAGGTTGTGGGATCATTGGCAGTGTGCCCTTACTTCTACTGATATTCCTCTGGCACTTGAGCTCATGGTCACTGTGCCAACTTTGATCAGGAAGTCGCAGTAGCGGTATCGTGACCCCCGGCACTCCACTTTGTGGCCTTTGGCATTCTGGAAGTGGCTCTTTAGCTTCACCATAAGAACGTCAAAGTTTGCATCAGCTACCAAGCAGGGCCCGTTCTCAAACAGAGCCAGGCAGCTTAGGGGGGTTTCCGAGTTGTGCATCACATATAAGAGTTTGGAAGGTTGGCCTGCAACACAAAGGTAGCACTATCACTATTACTGTTGTTTTAAATTCAGTATAATGCAGCTCCTACTTTTCTACGGACTTTCGAGGGTTACAAACCATTTTTATAACTTCAGTCTAAACACACACACACGCACACACACACATCTACAAAAGTTGTAATTGTACTCCAAGATAATGTTCTGTATATTATATTTATATTCATTATATTTTGCCTTTGTTGAACTAAATAAGGTGAGCAAAATACTAGGAACATCCTGTGATTCAGTTTACTCTAGTTTTACACTACTGAAAACCATAACCATATTAAAACAAAATATTGTGAATGCAAAAACTACCACCGTGCCGCCCGAGAAGAACAGTGCCCCCAAAAACGGAGCTGCCCTGCTGCACATTTGAACACATATTTCAAATGAAACATGTAGCTAAACGGAATAACAGCCTTAAGTATTACCACTGACAGTTCCAGTCGCATGGTACGTCTCACAGTCGACACAGAAGCTGCCTTGTTTCACAGCTCCCAGCTGCTCTAGTTTCTTGTGCACCATATCCACAGTCTGCTGCACGCTCTTCCCCTCTGCCACCGGCACCTGGCACACACTAAGTTACAAACATTGTTTTAAACTCAACAAACAGCAAAGTGATCACAAATTTGCGACTGAATATGATTACTCAGTGATAACTATTCAACAGCACATTATTGTGCCATTAGAGATCATCAGATGTACCACAAACCTATTTCCCTTAATTGGTCAGAAAATATTAATTCTTTACCATAAATGCACCGTTGTTCATCTATCCATGCCAGTGATGTATCATGACAAGTAGTACAATTAAATGTCCTCCCACTAGATGGTTGGGGGTACATAATTTATCCCATTCATTCAAAAGAATAAGTCATGGCAGACACAGGTCAGTACTTGTGTGAGTAAACTGAGACGAGCAAATGATTATTTCAGCATGCAGTGTCCAACTATTGTTTATATTTGGTGGTATACCGTGAGATTTTCACATGTAAAACATACGCCTTGTCCCAATAAAGGTTGAGAATTACAGCCTAGTTACGTTCGTGAATCGACAAAGCGATGCTGTGGACCGGAGATAAAGCAGAAGGGTTATATGCGCGTTAAAACGCAATAGGTTTAATGAGTGACAATGCGAACCGTACACTGATACAATAAGGAAATAAAACCTCACCAAGTAACACCCATTTTATTATAATTGTTTGTTGCCAGATGCCGTCTTCAAAGTAGGCTGAATACTTCCGGGTGAAGTTCTTCTTCGTCTTGGTTATTGACGGTGAATTTGGGTCTTCCGGTAAAAATTAGTCCAACAAAAAAAAACAACACGTAAAACAATATTCATTATGATATTTTTATTTAGTATGAACGATATTAACTACATGCTAGAGAAGAAAAAATATAGTGGAGCATTTTGAGAGGTGAACATATTGAGGATGTGACGTAATGGACGACTTCCTTTTGAGAGACATTGGCACGTGTTTGGCTAACTTCTGTTTACACCGTTAAAACGATTTAAAAGTGAGTTAACATACCTGGACGAATTTATGAACGTTTTTATTACAGACTAAACAAACCGCAACCATGCCGAAAGTGAAAAAATCTAAAGGAGGAGGTGACAAGCGAGGGCAGTCGGACACTCTGGTTGACCAAATGCTACAGGGCGACACCGTTCGAAGCAAAGGTCGAGTGAAACTTCGGGACGATCGGATTGAGGGCGAAGACAATTACGTGAACGAACGTCTGTCCAAGAAGATCTTGCAACAAGCCAGAATTCAACAAGAGGAACTCCAGAGCGAATATGGCCTGGTGCCAAAGAAGAAAGCACCCGTCACTTTTCTTGGTAAGGCTACCAAGACATGTATTGGGACTACACTATAAACAATAAAACTCACATGTTGCAATGGAGCTTGTTTTATCAATGGCATTTCAAGCAAATTCATAACAATCTTCCAATTGAACCTCCTAATGTTTTGCAATATACTGCATAAAGATGGCGTAAAGTTGCCTCTGCACCCTTAATTACTGCAGTGCTTACTGTATTGCATTTGATTGTTTTCATTTATGGACTACAGGTATTTTTCATAAAAATGTTCACCGTCATTGTGATTAGGGTATTGACGGACTACAGCATGGCTGTACAAATTTTGTTATATTGTCATACCGTACAGTTTTTCTGCATTTACTTTTTAGATTCTTCATGGTAACATTTTTCACACAAATGTGCCAAGTGGAACACAAGGACTTCTCTAAAAATGTTTTTTTTTCCCCTTGAAATGATTTTTCAGGTCCCTCATCTCAGGATGCAGATTCAGATGAGGAGTGGCCAGCGCTGGGAGCAACCGTTGGTAAAGGTGACACCAACGCTGTGTATGATACCGAAGTTGTGGTTGACGCAGATGACGAGAAAGCCATTGAGATGTTCATGAATAAGAACCCCCCAATGAGGCAAGACCCCAGTAGCATCTCGGCTTTGGATGTACATAATCATACACAAATAAATGATTTGTGTGTATGTGTTTTTTTTTTTTGTCTTGCAGGCGAACCTTAGCAGACATTATAATGGAGAAGATAACAGAAAAACAGACAGAAGTAGGAACAGTCATGTCAGAAGTATCTGGCTGTCCGATGCAACAACTTGACCCCAGAATAGTAGAAGTGTATAGAGGTGTCAATAAGGTGAATGGTCTTAAAATTAGACACTTGCACTTTTGCTGCTGACATATACAGTTTAAAACAATAAAATAATGAAAGAATTTAGAATTTTGTTCTTATCCAAGTGCATTTGGCATCTTGAGGAGATTCCAGTTGGAATTTAAATGTGTTTTTGTGTTATTTGCGCTTCAGGTCCTGTCAAAATATCGCAGTGGAAAGTTGCCAAAGGCTTTTAAAATAATACCGGCACTTTCAAACTGGGAGCAGGTCCTCTATTTGACTGAGCCCGAGACCTGGACGGCAGCTGCCATGTATCAAGCGACGAGGTCAGTTCTCTGCATGACACGAATGAGGATTTTATCAGAATGACAGTCTTCAGTACGTTGATTTGCTTTTGTTGCAGAATCTTCTCCTCCAATCTGAAAGAGCGAATGGCCCAGAGATTTTACAACTTGGTGTTGTTGCCCAGAGTTCGGGATGATATTGTTGAGTACAAAAAACTCAATTTTCATCTTTATAGTGCTCTGAAGAAGGCTTTGTTCAAACCAGGGGCGTGGTTTAAAGGTGAGACGTTTGCTCAAGGCCAAGCTAACGACATCCCATACTGAGGTGTTTCAAAAATTCAGTCTTTCCAGAGTGAATAGTCATCAGTTTTATTCATGCAACCTGAGAGATATTCATTTAATAATATGTTTATTATTGTGGTTGTATTTTTTGCAGTGGTGTACAGCACTAAATCTTATTAACAGCTGTTTCTCTCTCACTTTGTCTAGCGAATAAAAGTTCACAAAATATTAATACTGTCTTAATAAGTCTGAGTCCAGTATCCCAATAATAAACATATTGTTAAATGACTTGCTCTCTGAAAGTTTCCATCCAAATAAACACTGCCACTCTAATTTTTAGCTTATATTCAGCTTCCTCAGCAATGTAGTTAAATCTGTGGGCTTGAATACCAAATTATTTCTGGTATTTGTCAGTTTTTGGTTCACAATGTCCACTGACACCAATTTTTTCCATTCTGGAAATAAGATGTTGCCATAATATTATTAAATCATTTGGTATGTGGAATTTTCGTCGCACGTTTCGAAACGATCATTGTGTAACATGTCCACTTGGTGGCAGTGTTGTTTACAAAAACATAATGCTGCTGCTCCTTGGAGTTTATTGATTAATGAGCCGCAATTGAAAATTTCAGTCTGCGTTAAGATGGTTACTGAAAGTTACTAAGAATAGGTACTTATGAACACGCTTGAGTTATTCATTTTTACGATGTTGAAGAAAGTTTGTATAATGTTTTTCTTGTCCTTGAACACAGAAAATTATATTCAGACTTAGTTTATACTTTTTACTTTCATATTTGTAATTTAGTGAAATCAGGTCCAGAACCACCATTGTCTTTCTTATCTATACAAAATAACTCACCGTATACAATTAGAATATATAATTATCCTATATATATATATAAAACAGAGAGAGAGAGCTATAATGTTTACCTTGAGAAAAGCATTAATAAGTATTAATCGTGGTCTGATTCCATTATGTTTTTTTGCTCTCAGTTCTATAACTCGTTAAGATGGTTACTGAAAGTTACTAAGAATAGGTACTTATGAACACGCTTGAGTTATTCATTTTTACGATGTTGAAGAAAGTTTGTATAATGTTTTTCTTGTCCTTGAACACAGAAAATTATATTCAGACTTAGTTTATACTTTTTACTTTCATATTTGTAATTTAGTGAAATCAGGTCCAGAACCACCATTGTCTTTCTTATCTATACAAAATAACTCACCGTATACAATTAGAATATATAATTATCCTATATATATATATAAAACAGAGAGAGAGAGCTATAATGTTTACCTTGAGAAAAGCATTAATAAGTATTAATCGTGGCCTGATTCCATGATGTTTATTTGCTCTCAGTTCTATAACCCTAACACCACTGCACAAATTGGCACTCTACATGGCCACTGTCGCAACCATTGGAATTTATTGCCATTGTATAAAAGATGCACACTTATCATTTTATCAGCTTTGAAAAAAAACATTCATTACATAATCACAGTCATATTTCAGCAACATGTGTTGATCATATGACCTACTAAAACACACTACGGTACTTGTTTTGAAAGTAAAATCTGTACTCAAAACCAAACAAAGGTGAGTTAAGGTGGTTGGTGCAATTTTTTTTCATAGAGATACACCGCATATAAATTTAAAAAAGGTGAAAATTTAATCTTAATCTTTAATCTTGTTTGTCCCACAGGTATACTGATACCCCTGTGTGAATCTGGGACATGCACTCTCAGAGAGGCAATCATCATCGGAAGCATCCTGACGAAGTGTTCTATCCCTGTGCTCCACGCCAGGTAAAAATTGTCTCCTCACATACACTATGTTATTGTGTTGGTATTCTTGTTTAATGATGCAAAATCGTTTATCTGATTACTTGATTCATCAATGGGATAATCCCCACATTCCTACATACCCACTTGGGCTACGGCAAGTAATGAGGGACAAGCTTACTTTACATTTTGAAATATAACAAAAAGATTGCAGACAAACACATCCAAACCAACCACATCACTAACATGGGCGAGGTGCCGCCCACTTTCGAACAGCACGGTAATAATACGCACAACCGGGCACGTGAAGTCATCTTTTACTGTTAGGTTTAGTTGCCATGGTAAACGGCCAATGTGACGTTGCCAGCGGCGTGGGAGCGATGCCGAACACAGCTTTACTGCACCGTGCGAGGGCTACGGCAAGTAATGAGGGACAAGCTTACTTTGCATTTTGAAATATAACAAAAAGATTGCAGACAAACCACATCCAAACCAACCACATCAATAACATGGACGAGGTGCCGCCCACTTTCGAACAACACGGTAGTGATGCGCACAACGGGACGCGTGAAGTCAGCTTTTACTGTTGGGCTCGGTTGCCATGGTAATGGACAGAAACCACCAATGTGACGTTGCTTGCTGCGTGGGAGCGATGCCGAACACAGCTTTACTGCGCCGTGCGAGTTGCACCGCAATTTGTGATCGTACTGTGGAGGCTTGTGCCAACATGTCTCCTTGCACTGTTGTGTCTTCGCAAAAGCCGGCATCATTTCTGAGGAGCCGCTCGGCAACGAGACTGACTCTGACAATGATGCGAGGCAACATGGCATGTTTGATTGTGAACTTGCCCGGTTGTTCACAATGATCATAATGTTTTGATTATGAAAGTAATTCACTCCCACACTGGCCAACGGGCCACTGCAGATGTTGAACTGTGCATAAAAAACTTGTGATAGTTGAAATAATTTGGCGTGAGTACAATTGTTGCGCTAATAAAACTTAGAATAAATTTGTAGGCCTACAAGTACAAGGCGGCTGCATGATCCATGGTTTTTAATATTTGTAACTGTAAAACATGTATAAAGTGATAAATTGTTTTTTAACCTTTCAGCGCCACAATGCTCAAATTGGCAGAAATGGAGTACAACGGTGCCAACAGCATTTTCCTGCGTCTGTTACTCGACAAGAAATACGCCCTGCCTTTCCGTGTGCTCGATGGCTTGGTGGCTCACTTCCTATCTTTCCGCACCGAACAGCGAGTACTTCCTGTGCTCTGGCACCAGAGTTTCCTCACACTCGCTCAGCGATACAAGGCTGACCTTGCCTCCGAACAGAAGACGGCGCTGCTAGAGCTGCTCAAGATACAAACCCACCCTCAGATCTCGGCAGAGATTCGCAGAGAACTACAGAACTCAGAGTCACGGGATATTGAAATCGGGATCCCCGCAAATATTGACATGGACTGAGAATTTGTGAAGCCCCCTATCCCCCTCCCATGAAAAATCAGTTGAACACAGTACATCGGACAGAGTTGAAAAAGCACATCAGTGCTCATATGTGTTCTCAAACAGGTTTTCCTCTGAATTGCAGTTTCTGCACAGAAATGCCGTGTATGTGTGTTTGATGATGACTACAATTCAAAGCAGCAATTTGTATTAAAAGCAAACTGAATCCTTAACAATTGGGAATGGAAATCACCTTATTTCTCTCCTGCGTGTGTGTGTTCCTCCATTTCCAAAGATAAGATATTGAGGAGTGTAATTAATCTAATTCAAACAATCCATGTTTTTCATGCTTATCCTCATTGTGCCTGATGATAAATTTGGGCTAGAGGCAGGGTACACCCTGGACTTGTTAGCTTTCAATCACTGGGCACATACGGACAAACAACCTGTCACGTCTATGGACAATCTGGAGTCTTAAATGATGTGATCTGTTCATATTTTATACTACTTGTCTCATGGTTTCCTTTTAATACCTTTAATACCTCAACTACATTTTTAAAATAGAAAATATTCACCATCGTATCCGTTAGGTTCACCATCAAGTGGATGGTTTTTCTGAAACACAATCAATATAAATTACAAGACATGGTAAAATCCGTCGTGCAGAAGGTTTTTATTGGTCAAACATTAAAGCAGAAAATGGAAATATCTAACAAAGCCCGATGTGCGACAAAAAAGTAGAGATTTTAAAAATTCACGTCAAAAATACTTATTAGGACACATACAGCCATCTCCGATTAAGACCAGCGTTATCTACAGTAGTTGAAAAATTGGTACCAGTCCCATGAAGTGTGGCTAAATCTGAACAACCGGTTTGTTCATAGAGCAGCAATTGTATGCTAACATTTAAAGAGATTTTGGTCTCTTTATAAACAAAAATGTCTATGGTGGACACCAAATCTGTTAGCCCGGTAAGTTTTTCCAGTTTGGTCGACTTTATAAGATACCTCCTCTGATATCTTATTTATACATGCCCCGCGAGTTTTAAAGAGAAACATGTGCTCGTATTTACGGCAATAATATCGAAGGAAACTCAAACACGCTAGCAGCTAAGCTAATACAAATGGGCGTTAAGAATGAATTCTTCGTGAAATAACAGTAAATTCTCGTTCAAATGACTAAATTTTAAAAAGATGTGTTAAAGAAGACATACCGATTCATATTTTCCCACAAATTGAAACTGTTCCTAGGAGTTATAATTTCTTTAGCATGCTTTTATCCCATTACCCCAATTATGAAGAGTCATCACTTTTAATTCATGTTAATATACAGTATAAATTTAATCTACATTTTAGTTTGCCAGCTCTTGATATTTAAAATTATTCAAAATTTTGCAGAACACTTTATACTGAAAGATCCAATTGCTCATTTGTTTATGATATTTAGTGTTTGTTCTTAATCTAACTTTTTCCAAGGATAAATATTGTGTCCCTCAACTGGTGTTTGATTATGACGTCGCTGTACGGGCGGGCTACGACTTGGAATTAGTTGGGAACCTCCGTGCTGTTCAGAACCTGAGAGCCCTGGAGGTGGGCACCAGTCGCCGAATGTCTTCTCACTTGCCTGGAATCCAGCAGAACATCCAGGCGCTCAAGAGGAAGACAATGATCATCTGGATGTTCCAGGTATTCTAACAGTTTTATGTGTGAGTTTAATAGGGTTTCTGTGGTGCTAACTGTGTTTTCCTCTAGGTATGTGAGGAGCAGAAATGTGAGGAAGAGGTGTTCCCTCTTGCGGTCCACTACCTGGACTCTTACCTGAGCCGCCATGCTGTGCGAGACTCTATGCTGCAGCTTTTAGGGGTCGTCACCATGTTGCTGGCCTCCAAGATGAGAGAGATGGTTCCTCTGACAGCCAGCAAGCTCTGCATCTACACCGACTTCTCTATTTCATTGCCAGAAATCCTGGTAAATGTGTCTCCTGAACATGCAATCAATGATCACTATCCAGACTTCCATCCATCCATATTCTATACTGCTTGTTGTCATTAGCGCTGGGGCCTATTCAGGTAGGGTAAACCTTGGAATGGTCACCAGCCAATCACAGCGGATATAGAGACGAACAATCATTTACAACTAAGGACAGTTTAGAGTTGTCAAAGTTTTGGGAATAGTTTACAGCTTGGCTTGCTTTAGCTAAAACAGCATTGACTGCCTGAAATTTTCCTCAAGGCTGGATAGCTGTTATGGCGGGAGTCACCTGCCATTCCGGTAGTCAAAGAATCCTAGATTTCTGACGTATGTACGTTCCATATACAGTAATACTATTGCAACAAGGTATCGTATTAAGATCCAAAACACAAGAAAAACTAAATACGGTATAATGAAAAATCCCAAAGTATTATAACCCAGGTGACATCAGAAAATTGTCTATAAATCTTCTGAATGTGACTGAAACATTTCAATAAGATGCATACAGTGGGGAAATCCATCCATCCATCCAGCCAACTATCCATTTTCAACACTGCCCACACAGAAATCCGGCGTGTGTATAATTACACTATCAGCGACACAAGAGGAAATGTGGGGACAAAAATCATGGTTCTTCTTTGAATGGGTTCTTTCCTTTGGCCCTACCTTATCCTTTCACAAATCTAAAAATATAACAATGCTTTGTCATACTTGACAGTAGACAGCAAGGTAACCAAACTATTAGAAACACACTTTTTAATACTGCTTGATAAAAACACAATCCTAATGCCTGAATTAGTCTACCATGACCTGTTGTCACCAAAATAGTAGGTACCGGTAGATGGTTCACTCAAAGTGTTTCCCAACTTGTCACAGCAGAGTCTGAAGGTTAATAGGACAAAACAGCAGAAAAACATTTGAGCTGCACAAACATTCCTCTAGTGTTCTTTTTCCCCCCCTCTCCATAAACTGGATCATTTATTTTTTCAATTCCCTAAAAGGATCTCTTAAATGACACCGTTTGGTTAAACAGGTCACAACAGGCATTTATTGATGGTTCATGGGCAGCTATAAATTTTGAGGCACTGCTAATTACACAATCAGGCATGGTAAAATCCTGTGTGTGTGTGTGCGTGTGTGCGTGTGTGTGTGTGTGTTTTGCAGCAGTTCGAGGTGTCACTGGTGTCCAGGTTAGACTGGTGTCTGGCCTCTGTGCTCCCCTCTGACTTCCTGGAGCCAATTCTTCACACGCTCTCCTTTCTCCAAGCCCAGCATCTTCCCAACGTGCGACGACATGTTCACTCCTACGTCGCACTGGCAACCATCGGTGAGTTGCATAACAAAGTTACATAAAATCCGGCAAACGTCAATATGAATTGTGCACTGATAAGATCACAGTGCCAGCTATTTATTTATTTTTTTTATTATTGCTTGACATTGCACCCCTTGCGTTTGAACACATTTTATCATTATATCCTGCAAGGATATCTTAATCTCCTTTTGTTTTCCTACTCACTTTGGTAAATGTTTAACTTTGTGGAAGGATGTAGCATGCCTTCATCTTAATAAGGTTGACCACTACTAGCCCCTCAAAAAAAAGCACGAAATAGCAGCTCTCTCTAAACACTGCTGCTGGAGTTCCAACCAGGGCCAACTGAGCCCATGACACCGATGCCAAGTTAATGAATCAATTTTAAAGTCGTGCTACAAGTCTTCAAAGCATTTCGTACTTGAGGCCCAGAGTTCCTTACTGATATGTTTGAAAAATGATAAACCAAGAAGATACTACAAGGTCAGCCGAAGTTCTCGGTCACCATATATGTGACATTAACCGTCAGTGGTCGAACATATTCATCATCTCCTCATCATTGTAACTTTTGAGGATATTACAATGCTAGAAATAAAACCTGAAAAAGACCTCACGTTCCGCTGTTGCTGTGCATTAGCTCCACAGCCTCTATTTACATAAAATCTCCTGACAGCCACATGATGATCTTTCATTGTTTGTTAGCGAGGCTCATTCCAATTGATACAACTAATTGGGTGTGGTTCCCACAACTAATGAGGGACAACTATTTCGAAGGAAATAGTCAACCGCTCCAAACCAAAGCAATGCGGGCCATTGTGAGCCATGTAGGTACCATATAGTGAAATAAGATATTGATTTGAGTCATATGATCATGCCCAAAGGGCAAATTAAACATTGGGAAGTATCCATTCATCCATCCATCCATCCATTTTCTGATTCACTTATCCTAAATGTTCCATTAACTTGCCATGCATGTTTTTGGAATGTGGGAGGAAAAACCGGAGTACCCGGAGAAAACCCACGCAGGCACGGGAAGAACATGCAAACCCCACACAGGAAGGCCAGAGCCGGAATCGAACCCTGCACCTCTGCACTGTGAGGCTGATGCGCTCACCAGTCAGCAGCCCCATTGGAAAGTAGTAGCAAAAAAAAAAAAAAAGAAATTGCCTACACAAAATGTAGACATTTTAAAATCGGATTAAAAGCAGATTTATTACACTGAACGTTTCTATCCACATATTTCACACGTTTAAATATGTTTAATATTTACTTCAGGGCTTGCCTTGCTTGGCACGTCATCGAACAGTGTGTTCATCATTAACATATGTCTTAATTTCTGAAATCCAGACCGAGTTCAGCAGGAAGGTTTGTTTAATTAAAATGTTATAGTTTGGTATTGATCATAAACTTAAGATAGTCGTGTCTGGGCAGAGGTCTATGCTTGCCTGCCATTGTAGTCATTTTCAAACTGAGCGTTAACTGTGGAAATAAGGTGACTTTGACCATTGGGAACAGTGGATGCTCTGCAGCTATAAGTTTGATTGTGTTGTGTCAGCAGTTCATTTCGGAGACAGAGAGCTGAGTTTGTGTAATTCAGTATTGTGTGCAGTGAATGACCGCTGTCCCCCTATTCAGCCCACGCTTCTCACGAAGCTCTGCGGTGCTGCCCCAGGCGACAGCTTTAGATGCTCTGTGACACAAAAAAACCCCACCAAAAAAGTTATGACAACTCGCAGTCCCCTTACATTGTGACCCATTCGCAGAGGTGCGTAGGGAAGGCTTGAACGATAGACTTGGCGTCTCGGCACTTCTCCTCCCTGGGGCGTTGAAGATGATATGTCCGATTGTCATGTTTTAGCCAATGACAGCTTTTAAAGTGCTTTTGTTCCTCATACATGCAAAACAAATAACTTCTGCATTTTGAAATTGTACTTCTGTCTTCTTGAATATGACTTCTGTATTTTCCATCCAGTGAAAATGTCTGTAAATGCGTTGGGGGATAAGAACGATGAAAGTATTAAGTCAATTAAACAAAACAGATTTTAAAAAAATGTTTTTAAATTGATGATCAATTGTTTCTTCTGAGCATTAGTTTATGTTCTCATTTATACAAAATACTAAGCACTCAACACTTAGACATGTTACTTCACTGAGGTATTTGCTTTCCAGAGTTCTATGTTCCATGTACTATTTCTTCATTTATTCCCAGAGTTGAAGTCTTTTGACTTTTTGCCCTCCACCCTTGCTTGTGCCTGTGTGAGCACCGCAACACAGAGGCTCAACTTGGTGGACTCCCCTGACTCACTGCTCAAGTTTCTGGCTAATCTCTTGGTCATTGATCTGGTAAGGATCATGTTTACAGTTTCACTTTCAACTGCAGTGGAAAACACGGGTTTCGTGATGAAAAAAAGTCTAACTGAAACCAAACTGTACAAAAACAACAGCAATATTTCCCATAGGTAAGTGCTATTACTCCATTCCAGGCACCCAAAAACATAAAAAAATACAAAACAATATGAAATAATGACATGAATTGACGAATAACACCAGAAAAAGTCACGACACAGAAGTGATATTTTCTGAAAAGCTTAAACAATACAGTATGAAAATGATAAATATGAAATAATGAAACTCATCATACAAGGCCAGTCCCAGTTCCGGGAGGGCCATCACAACATGGCTCATGATGGTGCGACTGAGCCACCACCCGAATCGGCTTCATGTGGAACCCTTTAAATTTTTTAAAAACAAAGCATCTGTACAAAAACCGGGATAAAATTGTGGTGAAAAAAAAAGCTTGAAAACCGAAGTGTACGAAAGCTATTCATACTAAAACCGAGCTTCCACTGTGCATTCATTATAGCAGATGCTTTTATTCGAGTGACCTGCTCAAGCAAAAAAATAACGACCAGCAACCGCACGCAATCGAATATCGATCAGCGTTCATGTTCTCTCTGACCTGCTATTGAACCTTTGTTCTTTTGTGCTTCACCTCGGCCACAGGGCTCCGTCCTCCTCTGCTACAGTCAGCTGCAGAGAGCAGTGGATCTCATCCTGCCTTCTTCCCCTTTCCAAGCCGCTGTTTGCAGATCAGAGGTCAGTCAGGCTCCCGCTGATGTTGACCATCTTTTATTGACGTCATTGACGCCCGCTGAAAGCCAGCTGGAAACCCCGCCCTGACACCACAGGCAAGTGTGAATGTGGCGGGCATGAAATGTCTTTGCTTGCACATAACAAGTTAATCACAGCATTAGATCACAGGCAAGTGTGAATGTGGCGGGCATGAAATGTCTTTTTGCTTACACATAACAAGTTAATCACAGCATTAGATCAGTTATGGGGGTTGACACAGGTTGAAGATGTGATGCAATGTTGCAGATTGTTTTGAGGTACTTTCAAAGTTACCCCAGCTTTCAAACACTTCAATGTTGCAGATTGTTTTGAGGTACTTTCAAAGTTTCCGCAGAAGCTTTCAAACACTCATTCGTTGTTGGCCATTTACATTGGTATGCCTTTATTACACCACACACTTGGTACTCAAAGCTAGCCATAATCACTCGAGTTTCAAATGTTTTAGATTGCATCCATGTCCTATGTTTGGAATCTAAATCTACTGTAAACGTGTTTGGCTTCAACATCAATGTTACCGTAAATGTGTTCAATCTCTGTATCTCGAGTTTCAAATGTTTTAGATTGCATCCATGTCCCATGTTTGGAATCTAAATCTAATACATAAAATAATTGCATGTAAATGACTGACAACATGAGGCAGCACTTGCGTACTTTTTATTTTCTTTTATTGATGCACTCATCCCAGTCACAAGAGTGTCATACCAGGCGATAACTTTGGCACATGGAAGAAAAATCGAGTTCTCAACAAAATGAACATGAAATTGTACCAAAAAAAATATGAACACTTGCTTTCATGAACACTGCTCCTTAAATTCTTGAAATGACAAAAACTAGCTGAAATGTTGACAATTTCAACCTCTCATGCACTGTATACACATTCACATCGGCTTTACATTCTGGAGAACCTTCAGTTTGTCAAAGAAAAACTGAAACACAAACATTGCCATACCACCATTCCAGTTTCAGGAGGTTTGCAGTTCTGGGTACTTTTTTTTTGGTTTTATGTGCAATTATAAAAGTAATTTCACCCCATTTATCGGCTATTGTGTAATAACTTGTCACTTTCTGATGTTATTATTCACTGTTGTGATTTCGAAATAATGTGAGGATTTCCAGTGTGAAATAAAAGTTGGATGTCCTGGAACAAAATCAAGAGCCTATATGCCAAATATTTCTTTCATAAGCATTTCAATATCATAACGCAGAATGGACACGTCTGTTCACTGTATTTGTAAGGAGTATTCACATTTAAGCTATCAAAGAAATAATAAAACCTCTTATCTGGCTTTAATAAATTTTCCGTAGTTCTTCCAAATAAAATGCAGGACCTGAGCCATAAACCCAAAGACACCCAAGCACCATGAGCCATCATTTACTTCATCCGTTACACATTAACATTTAGTTAATAAAGCTCACTATTTACTTCAAACAAATGCTGCCGTTTTTCCTGAAGTGTGACTGGAAAACATCTGTTGACAGACAGTGGCTATACCTGTGCACATGCAATAGTGTAGATTTGGGTGTAGCAGCAGGTTTAACAGGTTACGCTGGTTATGCGTCAGTTTGTTGTTATTCCTCTCGTCTTTCAAATTTGGACCGCATCATTTCAAAAGAACACACGGATTGGAAATAATTAGTCCTGAGCACTTGTGCATTTAAAGACAAACACATCCGCGAGTGTTTTAACGAGACTGGTCTTTGGCATCAGGAATTGTTGGAAGTTTGCTTCCATCATAAAATGCAGTAAAAGCTGCAACAACGAATATCGAGAAGCAGGACTCAAGTTGAACCTGACTGACAATGACATTAAATTATAAAAGTGCTATGAAGCCATAAATACTTTTCTTAAGTGTCTGGGTGGAAAAAAAACAAAAAAACAACCCCCAAAAAATGACTCTGGATACCATAATAGGTCCAAGCAGGATCCCCAAATGACCGATGTCCTACAAAAACTTACATTCAAGATGTTTTGGTTTTAGGGTGATTTTTGATGATGCTCTTTATTTATTCAAAGTTTGAGCACCTGAGACTCCACCTCGCATTTTTTTACAACAATCATATTTTAACCTGACTGAGCCATAAAGTATCTCTCCCTTTTCCCTTTTTTTTGGCGTGTGCAATTCCTGATGTTGGCCGCTAAGATGCTGCCGATTGATATCTTGTCAGAATGCACTTTGGCATATGATCGAGAGACATGTGCGAAAGCGCCTTCATTGGCGTTCATCTCGGAGCAGGGCTGTGAATCATCAAGGCCTGCTTGTAAGCCTCAGTGACATTATCGCAGTCTGTAATGGAGAAGGCACTGTCAGCCACTCCGGCATCGTAGCAGTTCCACTGCCTCTGCAGCCCATCTCCGAGAATACAGTCTTCTTGAATGTCCAGCAGGTTGTCAGCGGACACACACCCTCTCATGGCGGGCCCGGCAGCTTTGCCCGGTCGTGCTGGAAGTCCTACGCGGTCTGGAAGATCGAGCTGGTCAAACGACTCCGAGGACAGAATGCTGTCCTCGCTGATGGCGCCACTTGATCTCACCCTGGCGCCCCTGCTGGGTAACGAAACAGTCAGCTGATCCAACGATCCAAACTCCTGCAGCCCATCTGAGGAAAACTTTCCATTTCGCTTGAGGATGCCTTTCCTGTGGGTTGATGCTGAAGGGCACGCTTTAGATTGTGGAACACAGCCAGAGTCACTGTTCTCAGGAGAGGATGAGTAATAGCCAGATTCCTGCTCTGTGGGCTTCTTTAGGATACCTTTGCGAGGTAGCATTGCAGAAGAGGGCTCACGTTCACTTTCTGGAGCGGGTAAACCCAAAATGTTCTGCTGCTCAGCTGAAACCTCAACCGGAGTCTCGCTCGTCACCCTCTGTTTCACACTGTTTCTTCTTTTTAATATTCCTTTAGAAGGCCGAGTGTCTGTAGCCCCTTCATGGATGGGCTGAGAAACATTATTCTCCTTTCGTGACCTACGCACAGAGCGTTGGCGCACCACATCGCCCGCGCCATTGCCCTGCGAGCGGAGCAGGCAGCGCATCTTGGAGCCATTCTCCAGCAAAGGCCTTGACGTTCGTCGCAGCCAGCTGGCGACGCTGGCCAGCCCGGCCGGGTGCTGCGTCGACGGAGAGGCTGTCGATGCTGTCTCCTCAGCTTGGCTGGCCTTTGTCTCGGCCAGGACTGACTGCTGGTAACCCCAGTTGAGCCACCAGTGTCCCGCGATCTCCTCAATTGTAGCTCTGCGCTCAGGGTTTACCATTAGCATCCAACGAATGAGACCACACGCATCTGTCAGGAAGCAAGAGGGGTAAAGATAATGTATTATTTGTCTACAGCATTGGAAATTACATCATTAAGTCATAATCAACAACTCCATTTTGATCCAAAATTATATTCAATGGATGACTTTAATGCTTCATCTGGAATATATCTTGATTCGGCATTCCATCTTCTGATCCAGCATAAAATATGTATCAGTAAGTTTCCAGGCTTGATGACACCAAAAATATTATATTTCAAACCCAAACTTGACGTTTTCCCTTCAATTTGGGCCAGACAATCACCTGGCAAGTATACAAAGAGATCCTGTGGTGGTTTGCTTTGTTCAGTGTGCAAGAAGAGAGTTGTAGCAGCACAACTCATGGCTGCTTTTTCAATTCCCTGAGCATCTGACAGTTCCTGGCGAAGAAAGAAGAAGCCTGCCTACTCATCTGACCTGGCTTGGTGTGATCCCCCCCATCCCTTTTCATTCCCCGGCTCAAGGGGGTTATTTAAAGTGATCCGTTTTAAAGACCTGCACAACATCAAGATGGCTAAGACAACAGAGCTGCAGAGCATCCTGGAAGAGCCATTCCGGGATTTTATTAAAGGCATTGTTCAGAGACTCGGAAAGTTTGGATTTGAAATATAGCTTTTGTGACACCAGCCCAGGATCTCTTTTGGCACACCTCATACACACACATAAACTGTATTAACTTCAGACAAGGAATGTGTTGTTTCTAGACAAAATTTTATAGGAACATCATGAAAAACGATCTACTTTATATGCATAACCTCTGTCTGAGGTACAATAGCAGCTATAAATTATTCTCCCTGTAAAGAAATTATGAAACACTCACCAGAGGGTTTGTTTGGTTTTCTGTAATTTCCAGTGCTGATCTGCTGGACGAGTGACTTGTGGTTGTTCCCATCAAAGGGCATGGTGCCGTGAACCATAGTATACAACAGCACCCCAAGAGACCACGTGTCCACCTCCGGCCCACGGTACGGCCGACCATTTACGATCTCTGGGGATGCGTACAACGGGCTACCGCAGAATGTCTGTAGGTACTCGTCTCCGTGATAAAGGTTTGACAGGCCAAAGTCTGCAATCTGGAACAAATAAAGCGTGAGATAAGACACATTTAATTTTCAGTCGCTTTCGAACTAAAAACCTACCAAATAGATTGGACAAATCTATTGAGTCACACCTTCCACTCAGAACTAATCAATTGGGCACGTGCGCCTTTTCACAAGACTTTTCCCATTGAACACTGCGAGGGTTGTAAAAGCATGCTCAGATGTTTCCAAGCACCTTGGGATGAATTAGAACAGAGAATGTGAGCCAGGTCCTCAACAGAAATGACCTCTGACCTCACAGCACTAATGGACAAAAATGTCCGACAAACACATTTGTTCAAGTCTAATAACCAGGTGTCCCAATACCTTTGTCCGTTTAGAGTACAGTTGATCACTTAAAATCAATGACGTTTTTTGATTTCATTTTTTTTTGGTCTTGGACATAACTGTATAATAAGTTACGGACAGCTGTATACCTTCACGTTGCCATTGCCATCTAGTAAAATATTCTCCAGTTTCAGGTCCCGGTGAACTATTCCATTCTGAAAGAAGAAAAAAAAAAAGTAGTCCATATCAGTTATTTTCACAACATTGCATCTGTGAAATTCCGTACATGACAATCCTTGACATTTTATAGTGTGTTAGTCTACACTACATAAACGGATTATCCCCCCCCCCCCCCCCCCCCGCCACGCCGCATCCCTGCAAGTACTCCCCCCCTTCTTTTCCTGGTGCGTCAGCTATGCTGCATTGTCCTTGGCTCTGTGGGGGGCATGCCTTCCACTAATGTTTGCCTTTTAAAAAAAATGCAAGTCATCTGCTCACTTCTGGCCAGGGACATGCTGTGTAGCACTGTCGATTTGGTATGAAGATCTATTGTCTGCGCATTTTTATGATTCAAAGTTGGGCCAAATATAGCCAACGTTTTACAATGGCCCTTTGTATGAGGGGCCGATAAAAACAAAACAGGTGGTCGATGTGAACATGATAGGTTAATTTCCTGTGTAAATATTATCTAGTCTACATGTCAAGCACCACCACTGAAGCTTTAGCTTTTGGACTGCTGAAGTGGGCCGATGGTGTGCGAGTGTGCTTGTTCTGTTCCATCGCGCCCTCATTAGCGAACGTGAATGTGTGTGTTGGAATGGTTGGCCTTTAGCCCCCCCGCCCCCATTGTTCTCACAGCATCCCCGTTCCAATCAGCCAGCTGACAGTTAATAATGGTCATTATGCAACAGCGGGGGGGTTCCGATGCCCTGGAAGGAACACGAGCCGAGCAATTGGTCTGAGGAGGAGCTCTGCATCATTCATGTACACAGAGCTGCCATGTGGATCATGCAAAAACGCCTGCAAAGTCCAGCTGTCATAACACATGTCCTCTCTGTTGAACTTATGCCTGCAAAGTCCAGCTGTCATAACACATGTCCTCTGTTGAACTCAGTGGATGAACGCGTGAGATTTAAACGCATCTTTACCTGATGGCAGTAGTGCACAGCGGACACAATCTGTCTGAAGAAGTGCCTCGACTCGCGCTCGGATATGTGCCTCCTGTCACAGATGAAGTCGTACAAGTCCCCCCGGCTGGCATACTCCATCACAATCACGATTTTGTCCTTGTTCTCAAATACTGAAAAGAACAGATAAAACCATTTCAGCCAAATACTAATCGAAATTCAATGTACTGACATATGGCACTTCAGACTATGCACAATCTAGTGAGATCCAACAGCTGAAATACAGAGAGGTATTCAGGTAACAATAGTCGCTATGGCAATTTTGGACCCATTTTTGCTATGGCAATATTTGGCCATTACTATCACTTACAGGACTGGAGAGGAATACCACATACATACAGACAGTGTACAGTGCGACACCATGTCACAAGTCACATCCTGAGTGTTTAACTCCCAAATCCGAGTCGAGTCTCTAGTCTTTTAGATTTCTAGCCAGCCAAACGAATTGGGATAAACGCTATGCATATTTGACAAGTGCGCATTGAGGCAATCTCGATTAGGGGAGCTGGAAGACACAAGGCCATGTGCGCTGCCCACAACACTGCCGTTCTGATGCAACGTGGAGTCAGGGACTTATGTAACAGAGCATCAGTTTCTACAAAAGGCTTGCGTGAGCGCACTCAGAAGCCAAACAATCGGAGTCTGATATAAACAGCTCTGTTTACGAGTATCATGTGTCGCTCTTCACGTGTGCGGCCAAACAAAGGCACGACATTCAATACAAAAAAACAAAACAAAAACAAAAACTACACTGTGTACATACCTTCGTATATGGTGATGATGTGCGGGTGACACAGCGATGACATGATCTCGATTTCTCGGCGAATGTGAACCAGGTCTTGCTCATCCTTGATCTTCTCCTTTCTGATGGACTTAATGGCAACCTTTAAAAAGAAGCACAGAGAATATATGAGAATAACATGTCCGAGGCCTGACAATAATTTTCTTTAAACTTATCAGTATTTGCCCATCTGTTCAACGAATCACACATTACAGAGAAAAGACAAGGCTGATTATTAGCAGACCTTGTTAGCAGAACACAGCGATCGGTTTGCAGCTAATGGCTCTCATGAGAACAATTCAAAAGGGAAAAATCTTAAATTAAATAACTATTACCGAATACAAGAATAGTTCACTGATGTATAAAGCTCCTGTGGTAATGATGCTTCAAATACTGGACCCTGAAAAGAATCCTGTAACAAGTACTAAATCGGGTCTTGATAATCAAAGACTTTTGACAAGCCATGTGTTGGATCCGGGATGCCGGGCATTCCTCGCCGTTCAGCCTCAAGGTTAAGAAGCGTCATCATGAGGCACCAGATGGTGTTTGGGATAGCCTTCTTATTTGCGAGGCCTCCGGGCTACCCGACAGACAAGCGGACAAAGCGGAGACTTGACATGTCCATTTCAACCCGGCAATCCTGCCGTGAATCACCGTCTGGGCTGGAGGTGTCGTGTGCGTCAGTGTGGGGCTCACGCCGCTCAGACTCCCTTTCCTGACTTTTGCGAACTCAGATTTCCTGCGTTTGTTTGAATAGCTGTCAGACGGGCCTGCCGGACTCATGATGACTTCACACCCCTGTGAGGTTATCGGAGTGTGTGTGCGCCCTTTGTCACCGGCAGTTTGTTCTACGTACTCGGCACCCACGGCCGAAAAATCTTTGGGGTCCAGTACAAACACTACCAGACAGCAACTGTGCTCCCACCCAGAAAGTGGAAGAACAACAAAGGCATGCCGCTCTCGACCTTATTAGGTTGTTTTGATTTGCTTTTGCAACTCAACACTCTTAACATGTTGGTTTTTTTTTTGTTTGTTTTTAATATGTCAGAAAATGTTGAGTTTTTCCCACTTAAGAATAAATCGTATTTTACATTTGTTTAGCAAATAGAATGCATAGCTTCCATTGTTTTAGGCCATAGATTAGTTGGGGGGGCATTACAAGCATTACATTTTGGATTTATGATGACTTCTTTCATTGGAAGAAATTTGAGGGATTTAATTTGAACTAATTGAGACATTTTTAAAATGTGTTTTTCTCTGCCTACATATTGTCCTCTAGTATTTGTGCATCAGCACTTAGACATCGACCCGTTTGCAAGAGTTTTTTCAGAGTGGGCAAAATACAGAGGGGACAGATTAGCAAACCTGTAAAATATTTTTTTAGAACAATTTCTCCTTGTTCTCTTAAAGGGAATCTATCAAAGAAAGTGAGAGATTCTTTGATGTTTTCCTGTGCACGTGACAAACCAAATTAGTGCTATTACAGCTCTGAGAGCGGCTCTCATCAATGGGTGCTGTGGCTCATTAATTTCAGCAATCATACTTTTTGGGGACATTTGCTTCACTAAAGGCTAGGACGCACTGAACTAGGGTGTAGAGTTTGGGGTTGATCCAAATTAGGATTGCGATGCTTTTAACCCGAAGTCTGTGAAGTGCCATTTTCGTTCCTCTTGTGGTTTTATGAACTCAATGAAGATGAGTGTGGTTCAGATCAAAGTGGCTGCCAGTACGCAGGATGAAGCTATCGTCTTGTCTGGCGCCTCTCCCTGTGTCAAATCACATACGCTGTAGTGCTTTTGTGCTATTATTGGTAGGGCAGGTAAATAAAAACAAAGCAGAGGAATGTTGTATTTATTTACAACTAAGTTAAAGGCTATTTTGCTTGAAGCACATTTAGAGCGGCCACTTGGTACTTATCAGTATTATGACAGCAGGCTCAGCAAGATGTCGGCAGGGGTGATTCGCAGACACCAACTCACATCCTGTGGCGCGTGCGCGCGGGGTCACGACTCAACATGTACTGTGATGTGAGGGACACGACTCAACAAGTAACTGTGACGTGACGAGTACAGGTGTAAGGAGGGAAATTCCAACTCTGTTTGCACTTTCATATCAAAAAAAAAAAAACCCAAAACAAAAACAACTCATAACAATGAGCGTTTCTGATAAACAAGACGGTGGCTTCTCAGACTCGGAGACACTCCCTCGAAACTTTTAGGTCATGAATTGAGATCAAGCAGAGCGTCCGTCTGGAAAAAGGCAGGGGTGGAAACCCCTTCACATTCCAGCCGTAGCTGGGAGAGAGAGATCAGCAAACAGTAAAGGTGTAGACAAAAGGCTCTGGAAATGGAAGATGCACTAACATGGTTACACATTTGGCCACCCTGAGCAGGGTTGTCATAGCGAGAAAAAAAATGCAATTAAAACAAACCAAAGTTTTTAAGAGCCCAAAAACATTTATGGCAGAAAGGCTCATAATATACAGCGGAGTGCTAAACTTGCTACACGGTTGTAACAGTTACAAAGTTATTCCTACTTTATCTACGTTTTCATATTTCTTTTCAAGCAGTCCTGACAGGTAAATCGACCAATGAGGAACTAAGTGGCTACTCAAACAATATTGTAATGCTGAAAAATTCAAAAATGGTCTAAAGAATTCAATACACCTCCATTAATTCAGACGACAATATTAAAGCTGATATGATAAATTTCAGCCAATTTCTGTCAAACCTTTGCGCATTCATTGTCGGACAGTACTGTTTAATTCGACACTTTCATAAAGAACGTCAATGAAATTGGTGGAACGCTTACAAACTTTTATATACAGTGGTGCCTTTTGATAAAAATTTAGTTCCATGACAATCTTTCCCCTTTGAATTGAATGAAAGTGCCCTTAATCTGTTCGGACCTCCCCAACAACCCAAAAATTTTTTGTAACGTTTTTTTTAAAATAAATATCACCACTCAGTCCTACAGACAAAAAGGCATCACTCAGTGACTCAGGAGAGTTTTAGAATCATTTTGTGTGCAGAGGATAAAGAATACATGCCTGTGAGTGTTGATATCTAATCCGTCTACAGGTGTTGCTCGGAGTTTGTGTTCAAATAACCATAGCTTTAAAAGGTAATAACACTGCGAATACAGATGCTGATTGTTAGCGTGCCAATGGCCTTTTCCATTATGTGTTAGCCTTAATACAAGGTTATAGTTTTTGTTTTTTTAATTTACAATGCTTTATTCCCTTTGCTTTGTGTCTAGTTTGATCGTAAACTTAAACTGGGAGTGGCAGCTTACAGTCGGCATATTTTTTTTTTCTTTTCATGATCTGCCAAACTGCTGCAACTTGTGAAGTGAGTTCACTGCCACCTGACAGTACTTGCACGTTTGCTTGCAATACATCTTTATTTATATAGCGCTTTCACAACAGTTGCAGCTGTAACAAAGCCCTTTACAGATTTAATATAAAATACCAAAAACAATGCAACAGAACACATAACATAAAACATGCAGAATAATACAGTCGAAACAACTGTTCCAAGATACGCTTTAAAGTAGTTATAGTGAAAGAGGGGAGAATCAGTCTCTTTCACCAGCGGATCAGAGACGTCATGCTCACGAGTGTGACGTCACACTCGTCTGCTCCAAGCTAAGTTTGAAAATACGTAAACTGTAGCGTCCATTGACGAATAGAGAGATTGGTTCAATTCTCCTGTCCCCTTTAGATCCGCTTCAATTCCGATCTAAATACTGTAGTTGGATATTTTCTCATAAAAATCATAAACTATCCCAGTCGGCACGTGACATCAATTTGAGATTAATTTCATGTTGAAGATTGGATTTTGAGGTCATATTGATGTTGAATTGACGCGAGAAGCCCACTGTTGATACAAATCAGAAGTTGTAACTTGTCTTATGTTAAATTTTGTTTTCATTATTTTCCCAAACTTCCCAGTGATGTGATATTGACTTCTGCAAAGAACCAAGTACACCCCCTAATTTCGCTGAAGTGCCTCACTCACCCAAATGCCTTTCCCGGTTGGTTACAAGCCACTGGGAGGTTTAACGGTTGGAAAGCTTTGTGTGCATTGACTGGTTTAGGAGCATTCAATCTCTTTTTTTGTGTAGTCTTTTGTGATACGAGCACATTCCTCACACGTTTCAGAGTCCGCTGCTACGATCGGGGACAAGAATTGCCTTCAGATTGTGACATAGTGGGACAGATCAGCTACCCAAACATCTACATTGACGCAATATTCTTTTAGTTTTCGTAAAAATGGTGCGATTTCTGACTTTTATCTCAACTGCACTCCGCATGGAAGAACCTTGGTGCAAACGGCCGCTCCAAATACAGTAGTTTTATTTCTTAACAGGTGGCCAAGAGGACAAGAAGCTCTCAGACTATCCCCAATTAAATGTATATGTTGATTAAATCTAAAAAAAATACAATTTATATATAATTAAAGCCTACCAGTCTGCCAGATCTCTCCCTCGCTTTCTTCACTTTGCCATATGTTCCTTTCCCGAGCGTCTCCAGGAACTCATAGCGGTGTTTCAGGTTGTGCTTGTGGTGGTGTCGCTTCACGGCTTGTTTCTTCACCTGGACCGTCGCAAGCACGGCTTTCGCTTCGGCTGGAAGATTCTCGACTGGCGGCCAAGAGCTTGACAAAAGTCGGCCAACACTGGAGCCCTCCATCCTGACCTGACGGAGGACAGAAAAGTGAAACTTGCAAGCACCCAACAGGTACACTACAGCGGGTTGGGAGGCGCATGCTGTTTCGTGAAACGTCATAGAGCCGATGGGCGGATTGAGTGCGAGAAGGAGCGCTTGATATAATGCCGGGTGATGCCGATTTATACATGAAGGGAACGTGTCAATTGAACCTCATTTTATTTTACACTGCGTTTGTCGTTGACCTCCCCTCTTATGTTTTTAGGGTGTGGGAGCGTAACATCCATAGCTTTTCTTGAGTGCTGTACTGTACTGTAAATGGCACACAATTCTATACTTTTTTAAAAAATATAAAACTACGTACGTGGGACGTGCGGGTTCAATACAAGCGCACTGATACTCTTGCGGCACAAAGCACAAGTCAGCTCAACGCCTACTTGCTCAAACACAACCCTTGTGGTTACGATTTTGCGAATGGGAGAGATAAAAACATGTTTGTGAGGCAATCGCGTTTGTAGACCAACTCAAAAAAGCAACGTTCTTTAAAACTTTCATGTAAGAAAATCACCAATTAGTATAAACCCAAATACCATAAGTGTTTTTCAGTGCTATTATGTTTGATTAGGTTGTCTATACTTACTCAAAGTAACAGACCTAAACAGCCAATGGGCATATTTTATGAAAAGAAAAGCCACATCACCAAACAAAAATGTCTCAAAAAGGAAGTATAGTATATGCTGAAATAATAGTCTTTTCTCAACGTCTTGACAAACTGACTTACTTTAAATGCGGGCATGTTTAATCGACCATAAAGCTATTCTGTTGTTTGAATTTCAACAGGTGGCTACACAGATAATTAACTTTAATATGGCGCCTTAGTTGGCAGGCTCTGTTTTTTTTTTGTTGTTGTTTTTGTCTTTTGTCATATGGACCTGTTGTGGACTGTTTCAGCGTTTTGGCCATGACATTTGTTGAATGAGAAGAATCTGTGCTTGATGGTTGTGCCTTCTCAACAGAATGTGCCGCATTGATTTTGAAGGGGGGGAATGTTGGCGCAATTTGACTGTAGCCGCTTGTGTTTTTTTGCGGCAGTAATGGGCATTATTTTTCACAGCCCCGTTTTGTTCAGCGGTGATGTTGGCGCTGTTGGACAGTATGCGTTGGTGGAGCTGAGGATGATGATAGAGGAGCGTAGGCGCGGAGCACAGATACCTTTTTGGGACTGAGAGTCGTTGCATGGAATTGAAGCCTATATAAAATTGACAGGAGAAGTAAACCAATTTCTTTTAACGTCAATGGACGACAGCTTCTTGTTTACTTTCACACTTAGCTTGTAGCCGACGTGTGGGACGTCATGCACGTTTTGAGCATGACATCTCTGGTCCACTGGTGTAAGGAGACTTTGATTCTCTCCTCTTTCACCTGTAACTGATTCGAACAACAAGGCCTATGCAGGAATAGTTGTTTCGATTGTATGACTGTCCATGTTTTAGGTTATGTGTTCTGTTATATTTTATTGTTATTTTATCTAACACTTCTGTAAAGCGCTTTGTTACAGCTGCAGCTGTTGCGGAAACACTATATTGTATACTGTAGATGCATTGTATTGTATTGCATCTTCTGCCATCTAGTGGAAGAACATTTGCTTGTTCGGCCTGACACTTTGAATTGTTGATGTCACTCGATTAAAAAGATACCTTATTTGTAGGTAATGCATGATCATTTTCAGATCAGTTAGGGTTAAAGGCAATAACTTTCCACAACGAACGAAGATCTCTCATGACACACTCGTGTGACTCGGCACAGTGGTAGGAAAACAATTGTCTCAATTTCTCACAATATATAGGTAGGCGTGACAACACTGTCATTGCAGCAACTATCCACAAGAGGGCGGCATGCAGTCATTGCGTCCAAATCGAAATGGTTTAATATAATTCAACTACAGTATTACTCATAATGAAAATTATAAAACGCCATTTATTTTATCGCATATTCCTACATTGTGTATGGTGTCGAACCCTGTTCACATTAAAATTTGTGAGCAGGAGAATTTATTGAATATGACATCCAAAAATTACGTGGGCCGGCCGCATAAATAATTAATTACTTTAATAATTTCTACTTGCACAGTCAAGATACTATGTTGTAACACCTTTATAAATTATAATAAAATATTTTCATCCACAAATGTGTTATTAAAATGAGAATAAAGCATGTACTGTATGTATTTAATCAAATTAAAAATAAATAAATACACGAACGTGTTGATTCATAATGGAATAACACGTGTGTGATTCTAATTCAAATTAAATAATTACATACATACAGGTGTTATTCCGATTTGAATTAATACATTAAAAGTTTGAATTTTAATGAAGCAGTTACAACCGTAGTATGAACATGTAATTCATTGTAACTGGAAAAAAACATGTATTTATTTATTTACAATTATCATGAAATACATAAATAACGTTGTAATAATGTATTTAATTTTGGCTCTTTTGAGCTTTCCATAATGTTGAAGGTGCTGTTTTTGTAATTCCGCCAGTTTGCCAATAGAGGGAGCTAAATAATACATGGAAATTCGACACAACGGCATCATTGTAACGCTTGCACAGTTACGGTGCGTGTTTAATGTTCACCCTAACAAAATGTGTTAATGATGACAATATATTTAATCTGCACGATTGTGTGCGTGATTAATTTGAGCGAAGGGAAGTCGAAAAGTTCCACTTTATTTTCTGGGAAATGAGGAAATGCAACAAAACAAAACGGCATGAGCCTACATTTCCCAGAGTGCCTTTCCCTACCGGGACCCCGCCCTCTATTTTCCATAACTTCAATCTGACGGATTTTCTGTTTTGCTGTGATTTGATGGTTTGTACGTTGCGGCAAGACTTGCTCCCTCGTACGGCACCACATGAGACCACCTTTTGCTTCCTCATCGTCCCCGAGAGACACTACTTTCATTTTGGCGCCGTGTTCGGAAAGATGTACGTTGGTTCGTCTCGGTCGGCGGCACTTTAGGAAGATATTTCTACCCGAAGCGTCACTCGGAAAACTTCCACGTTTTTTGGGGTTGCCGCCTTGAATCGTTTTGGTCCACAGACTGCGAGGTCAAAGAGGTGGTTATCCCCGAACTGTATGGCTGTCACGTTGTTCCAGCGCGGTCTTCCTGGACATTAACGGCGATGATTGTCGTGTCAGGCCAAGACGAGGGCGAACAGGCATTGCCAACCGGCTAACAACGCTAACCCAGGCGGGGATTACCATGTGGGCGATCACAGTTTAGAACATTTCTCGACTCCCCCCGTCAACCTCCCACTGCTCTTGAAAAACATATCTCACGGGCCTCCAACGACTGACACAAAATGCAGACGTAACGACGGATGAAGTCGGTAAGCTAGCTCTTGTTGTCGCTGCGATGTCGCACAAACTAGGAGCACACAAATTTGCAATGGAGGGGAATGTGCAGCAAAAAAGCACCCCCCTAACTCGGGAGCTCACACGGATATTCAGCAGCTACAACAAACACTCCGCTCTGCTCAAGAAGAACCTCAAGGAGACCAATGCCTTCTTCCGGGAAATCAGACAGAACTACAGCAACGCGTGTGCATCAGCCATGAGCTCGGAGTCCGCTTCTCTGGAGGCAGGTGGGTCAACATCCAGCCTTCTTCAGCATCCTTGCAAACACAGACTTATTTATTGTGCTTATCGATTTGTATATGCCAGTGATTCCCAACCACTGTGGGAAATAATCCAATTTCCCAAAGTTCTGTAAAATATGCTAATTTAACGCCCTCTTTGTGCACCTATTTATGCTTGCAACATATAGTGACAGGAAGAATAATTCCATGCTCTCCAACGAGATGGCAGAATGTACAGTTAACCTGTGTATGCACCTGTTGCCATTCATCCAACAGAATGCAGTGGTGCCTAGAGATGTCAGACCCCACTTGTTTTTTTCAACTGGGCTTCTGCAGGTCATTAAAACATACTGAAAGTCATTAAATAGATATGGTGATATTAAGGCTTTGAATTACATTAAAAACATTAAATAAAATGTCCAGAAGCATGAATTCAATTAAAAAAAACATTGATAGGCTGCCATTCATAGTTGGCACCAATCAAGATTGGTACAACTCTCAGAAGGGTCAACATCAGCCTTTTACACTTTTATGTTAATGAGTATGGTAAACATGATTTTTTTTTTTTTTTTGTTAATTTGTAACAGATATAAAATGTGTGATTAACTGGTAATTAGTGATTCATCACGAGTTAACTATGGAACTCATGCGATTAATTATGGTTAAACATTTTAATCAACCGGCATCCGTATGTATGTAGATATGTGTGTATATGCTGTTGGACTTGTTTTGTTTATTTTGTTGGACATTTGTTTTAAGTTGCATAGCAAAAAACCCCAAAAATGTTAAATTAGATTTGATGATAGCTGCAGAACCCCTGTTCAAAATATGAGCCATCATTTGGAAGATTTTTGGCCTTGTGAGCAAAAATTTGAGATACGAGAGTAAAAATGTTAAATTAGATTTGATGATAGCTGCAGAAACCCTGTTCAAAATATGAGCCATCATTTGGACGATTTTTGGCCTTGACTTGCGAGCAAACATTTGAGATACGAGAGCTGTAAGGTGGCAGTGAAGTCAGTCTCACTTCACAACAAGCAGCAGTTTGTGGAAAAAAAGAGGCTTAACATTGTTAATTGCCACTCCCAGTTGAAGCTTACTGTCAAACAAAGCAAAGAGGAATCCACGTTTGTTTACAATAGCTACTTGGCTTTGCTATCGGAAAGTCTTGTTTCAAGCTTTTGTCAATTAGATTGCGCATGTGAGCTCTGCTGTGACCAATTTAGTAATTTCTTCTAGATGTGATGTGTTGCTCGATAATGACTTTAAAAATGTCCACTTTCAAATGCCGACTGTATGTTTTGTCTCTTTTTCTCCACCCCGAGTGACCGCTACCTGTGGCTAAAGACTTAAGCGCTTACTGATATCATGCTCGCCCAAAAGATCGAAATAACTCTTTTCGGCTTGCACGGAACAGTGCTGAACATTAGATGAGTCATACTCAACAGAAAGCATGGGATAAGGCTCCCTTTTATGGGAGCAGCCGAGCACGTGTCCTCACTTTCTAAAACACTAGATTCATCCGGCCTGACATATCTTGACATAGATTTGCATCACATGGTGCCAGGCGATTGTTCTACAATTTAGTCCGCTTGTTTCACACCGACAACGTTTGAGCAAATATGAGCTGTGTTTGATCCGGGAATGCGTACCAATCACCGTAAACGGTCAAGTAATGGGTTATTATGGAGGTGAAATGGAAAAAATGTGTCGCCTTGTGCTACTTTCTGGTCCTTATGTAATTGTCTGCAACCCTGCTGAGTCACGCTGACGCTTAGTGTGATAGCCTTTTACAATGACTTTGAGCCTCGTAAATATTTGATGCAAATATTTAATTACATGTTTATCTGTCTATTTATTGCATCTTCTACTCTGTGATCCTGTAAAATTCCCCCTCAAAGCTTAAAGGGATCACATGGAATTTCTCTGCCTTTTGCACAAAACGCAGCAAAGCGTGAAACGGTGGAACCTTGACTTACGAGTTTCCTGACTTGGGAGTTTTTTTTTAGATACTTCGGCGACTCATCTGCAGTATTTGTCAACGATGTGTTTATTTTTATCTTTTTTTTCTTCTTTTCTTCATAACATTGTGCTTTTACTTATTTAATTTTTAACCATGCACTCATAAAAAAGGGAAGTACAACTTCGATTTTCGGCTGAAATGAATTTATGGTGTTTCCATTGATTTCAGTGGGACGACTGTTTCAAGGTCTGACTGTGGTCACAAAACGAATTCAACCAAGACAGGGAACGAAAAACGTTATTAATATTGTGCGTGCTTCACAGAATGACATCGAATCCCACGATTGGATAACGAGATGCATGATGCCAAAACTGTAGAAAGCTTTTCCTATGGTCTCTCTGTCTTGCAGATGTTAAGGCACTGTGTGTGGATCTTGAACGTATCTACCATACCACGATAAATGGTGGTTCACTGTAGCGATGGACATAATGATTGATTACCGTTTAACAGACTTTCTTATTTTGTGTCTCTCCACAGGGCAATTAAGCTGCATCGCTTTCCCGAGCCACGAAGAAGAGTTCCTGCGCAACACTGTGGGCGCTGCCCCATACATCTTGGTGCTCGGGCAGAACTGCACTGCCCGCTATCAGCTACTCAACTGCCTACTGGGCGAGAGACTGCTGCCGCTGGGCCCCGAGGCCGGCGAACCTTGCGGAGGTGTCCAGGGCACCCCGTGCAAGAGGCGGAAGTTGTGTTTCACCCACGGGAGACAGACGCGACTTAGTCTGGCGCTGCCCGGCCAGTACGAGCTGGTGCACCAGTTGGCGGCGAACCGCGGCCGTTGGGATACGGTGCCACTTGAGGACCTGGAGATCCACGAGGAATGCGAGGACCCCGCACACAGGCTCGCTGAGCTGGAGATCACCCTGCATCACCCTTTACTTCAGGTAGGTTTTTAGGAACTGAATCGCCATCGGTTTACAACATCCCCTTTACTTTCGGCTATTGATGTAGAGCAAATGAAGCGGCCTCGGGAAATGTCATTCGATTTGAGCAAAATCACACATGAACATCCCCACAAGCTTCTATTTATTTAGACTGAGTTAATATTTGAGGAATGTTTGGAATTTTTTCACTTTGCAAACAATGGATGAAATCCAATTGTTGTTTGAAGAGTGACATGTTTTCTTTCCACGTGCGTTTTTATGTCTAGCTGTATTTTGCTGTCAAGTGGAACCCCCTGTAGATAACCATAATCTATTCTGTGATGATTTTCCTCTTCCAAGTTGTATTTTCAAAATTTTTCCCTCTCTCGTTGATATTTGGAATTAATCCTTTCCCAAGGGTTTGAATGTTGACATCATATAAACGTGCCGGCAGCATATATAAATATTGTTAACTGTCATAATTGTTCTCATCTGTGTAATAAAACCAAATGTAAAAAAAACAAAAAACAAAACATATTTCACAGCCAGAGTCAACATGAAAATAAATATCAATAAAGCACCGTGGACTGTGCAGTCCAACTTAACAAACAACAATAGAAAATTTTATCTGCACTCACTCTTTGGCGAAAGGCTGATGAACAGGAAAGGGGAAGGCATTATGCTGTGTGCCTGGCAGGTGAGTCTTTTCTCACTAGCCTGTTAACCCCTCTAAACAGCTGACTATGGGATGTACACTATGAAAACTCTACAACCCCCCCGTTCGTATGTGGATGTTGGTACAAGCGAAATAGTCAGCAAGAGATTTGTCTACGGTGTTGCCAACTTAGCAGAGTTTTGCTCTATTTTGTGACTTTTCCAACTCCTCTAGCAACTGTTTTTCCATAAAAGAGACCAAAACAACAACAACAACAACATCCTAATGTTCTTAACATTTCCTGCACATTGGAGGGGAGCAGGCCTGGAGGATTTGGCCTCATAATACTGTATGCAAATCTCCAGTTTCCTAGACTGTCCATTTTTGGGTGTAGAGTTCTCTATTTAAAAAAAAGACACTATTAATTTTCTCAATGCATTAAAAATACTAAGTATTGAATAAAGTTGAGGTTAGCATGTTGACTTGGCCCTTGGCAAGCATTCCAGTTTCTCATGTGGCCCATTTGCAAAGCTAATTGCCCACGCCAGTGTTAAATGGTAGTCGGGATACAACGGCCACTATTTAAAATGACCCCGATTAACCCCAAATAAAATTCAGCTTTTCTTGTAGGCTTTTGGACATTTTTTTTTCTTTCTCACGAAAGTCTGAAGGTTTTGTGAACTTTTGGAACCGTTGAAAATTAGGCCCCAGTTGCAGCTGAAGAAAAACATCCTCAAAATCTAACGCCGCCGCCACCACTTTTGATATATTGTCGGGAGATTGTTGTCACATGTACGAAACAGCCGATGCCTGCCAGAAATCTCTCCTCAAGCTTCAATAATCTCCTTGTTGCTATTGGCCTCGAGGCAGCCCAACTGACCAGTTTTCCTCTTGTTTTTTCATCCATTTTTAGAGGGAACCCCCACTCCATGGGTCGTGTCACTCTTGTCCCATATTTTCTGGACTTTCTGATGATGTCACTGTGCTCCATGAGATATGTCATGCCTTGGAAATTGCGGCGTTAAGCTTCAACGTCATTACTTCGTCAAAGTCTCACAAGACGAGTCGACATCTCACATGATGTCAGGCACGATGGTGGTTCGACCTAATTTTCTGCTTGACTTATGAGGCCTATTTTCCCCCCCATCATGGTTTTGGTTTAAATTTAAATCATGCGGTTTTAGTAACATTCTAATTAAGAAATCTTGTCGTAAGTGATGGTCAATTCAACAACCACCGTCCACAACGAATACAATGTGCTTTTGTTTTCTAGAAGACTGTACATGCCTCACTTCTCTTGGCTAACTGGTGAAGCGATGTGGGAAAAGTTTAGTATTCTTGCTCACAGTTTAACAAACCGACTCTGATGAAAGCCGAAAATCCCAATGAGCTTGGGGAAGTGAATCGATTTTGGAATGGCCAGTGCTCAGTCACGTGTGACGCGGAAAATTTTTGTCATCCAGACACTCCAAACCACTCGTGTCAAACTCGGAGACGCCAGGCCTTGTGCCTGCCCCTGGGCAGCCCACCCGCCTAACCCCCTTACGTAATGCTGCTGGTCTGGTGTGATTCACATGACTAGGTTGTGTCGGGGGGGGAAGGAAATTCCCTTGGTTATGAAGAAGTTGCCATAGATACAACAGAATCTTCGGCATCTGGAAAAAATGTTTTGTACCTGTGTAGCGAGAAAAGTGACATGGTGCAAATTTCCGGATAAAATTGGCATTATTCGCTATTGCCTTTGGGCCTCAGCAATGAAAAATAAGTTGAAAGTCACTGCTGGGATATTTTTCATTGCTGTTCAGAATCACATGTTGTTTCAAATACGAGATCCCTTATTTGGGTCACTGCTAGTTTTCACTCTGATCTTGAATTCTTTATCAAGAGATTAGGAAAAAAACATTCGATTCTGATTCCAATTTTGTGCATTTGAAGTTGATGAATGTCGTCAGCCGGCGCTGATGGAAATGCCTGGATGTTTTGCTTTCAAGAAGCTGTGGAAGATTTTCACGCGCCAGTTAATGAGCACATGTTCCTTCTTAAGGACTAAACCAGCCTGAGGTTTCTGCTCAATGAAAGAGAGATTAGTGTGTTGTTGGTCAGTTTTGTAGAGCACAGAATCTCTCTGCTCACTGCGGTATTCGCACGCTGCTGCCACAGTCGCGGCCCCCTGCAGATGAAGGAGACACTTGCTAATTAGTTAGTCCTCCTCGTCTCAGTGTGGCTCTATTTTGGCACCCAAAGGACAAAGGGTCCTGAGCTGTCGCCATATTTCTTTTAAACGTACATAACAGCGCTCCACGAATACACCCAGGACAGCTGATGCCCGCAACTTTATCTTGGTGAAACAATGAAATAGTCTTCGGTCTAGAAGTGCTCGATAATCATACTGGGTCATACTGTAAGCAAAAATCCATAAAAAAATTTTTTTAAAAAGACTCCTTTTATTTTGGACTTAGTAGGACCTTCACGAACGAACCTTTTTAAAATCGATTACCCCTCGCACTTTCCCGCCTTGGCTTTCGCATCGCCCGCTTCAGCGTGCCTCAAGCTTACAAATAACACTTCTGTTTTAAAGAGATTCAAACACTGTATTTCTCTGGATGCTTGCAGGCTATCTTTGTTCCAGAAAGGCGGCTCAGTTCGTGTTTCTTGGGGATGGCACTGACTGTCTCCTTTGTGTTGCTATGTCTGCCCCTTTACCATCACGACCTCTGTTTTTATTTATTCTGCAAATCTCCAGTAGGTAACGGTCGCTGCCTTTCCACAGATACAGCTTGAATTCACAGTGGAATCGGACATAATCAGTTCATTCTGTACGTTTACATAATGAAAATTTGATTTTGTCCTCAACTCAACTCAACTGTTATTTATAGAGCACTTTCAAACAGACATTGCTGCATACAAAGTGCTGTACATGGAGCAACTAACATATATACAACAATAAAGCATATATATATATATATATATATATATATATATATATATATATATATATATATATATATATATATATATATATATATATATATATATATATATATATATATATATATATATATATATATATATATATATATATATATATATATATATATATATATATATATATATATATATATATATATATATATATATATATATATATGTATGTATGTAACTGCATATACAGTACATGCAGATACAAATAATGCTCAATTGAAAATTACATTTTTGTCTGACAAAAATGTTGTCCCCCTAAACTACAAAGTACACGAATGAGCAACCAAGAACAACCGCAAGAAAAGAAATACTGTTGTAGTTGTCATTTACATTTTGCCTCTTGACACGTTTTCTTTTAGCGAGCTCGAAGTGGGGCTGCTATTGGCTAGCAGTAATGCATATTTACCACTTTAGATTAAGGTAACCAAATGGTTAGCATTCTGGACACGTTCAAAAGCCAAATATGCACTCTGTGTTCTCATTTTGCTCTCCACTCTCTGTCAAAGGAGATAATCTCGTTCTTTAGCTGAATGTTTGCCAACATCGACTTTGTTCGAGACTTCTTTTTTAAATGGCTGCTTAGTGTCAAACGGTTCGTCATAAAACAACAATGAGGTAAAACTGAATGAGCTAAAACTGCGTGTGTGCCATAGCATAGTAACCAGCAATTATCATTCATTTAATTAAATTTTTAAAAATATTTAGCTTAGAATTGCAGCTGTACAGTTTTTTTGTTTACGTCACTTTTCTTATCAGATTGACTTACATAGTTACACTTGTAGGGTTGGTCGATGTCCCCTTAAACTACATTTTTAAATTATAATAAAAAAAAAAACAACTATCCTATACAGTCATAAAAAAAGTTGACGTTACATAGATATAATTGGCTTGACTGGATCCGTCGATATTTGGCATTTTATGCACATTTTTTGATCGGCTGTATCACCTTTAAGTATGATCTTTAATTCACATCATTGATCGGCTCCGTTAAATAAAATATCCCAGCTGAAGTGGTTTCCACATATACATTTACTGCCTCAACTTAATTTTAGCCGCTACTAAAAGATATTGGCACTACCTGTCACTATGTAACTGTTGTAATAACTTTTATTGCCGCGCGGAAAGTGCGAGTCTGCTAATCGATACCAGTACCCATTTCCTTTGTGGGATGATACTGCAAATACAGTGCCTCAAATGGCAGAGGCTAACGTCTTGCCATTTGCAAGACATCCATTCATTTATTATCTGAACCGCTTATTCTCAGCGTGAAAACAATTTTGCTCACTTCTTTCTTAGCCGAGGTCTTCCCTCTTTGAAGAGACTTTAAAGCAAACTTTTTTTTTTTCTTTCAAAATGACCGAAGAAACTGTCCCTAAAATTACGTTTCGTTCAGCTTCTCAAACGAATACACTGACATTTACGCCTCATGCCTGCTTCACAATTTTATAAGGTTGTGTGGAACTGATCTGGAATCTGGGTTAGTATGTACGGTAATTACCTCGGCCAATGAGGTTAAATTCATTGCGCTTTTCCCATTAACCGGATTAGGTAAAAACGTAATCTGATTTTATGAAGCGTTGTGGATGACCCTTTACATTGAGACGATATTCTAGGAAGTTTGTTTGTTACACTGTTTTATTTAAAGTCGCTGTTAAGTGAAAGCAAATGTCTTTGACACGCCACAGAAAAAAGTGGTAGTAACCCTGCTTGATTTAAAAGATGAAAACAAATCAATATATTAGTGGTATTGAATACTGATTGTGATAATACACTGCAATGTCTGTTTTACCGGTCTTTGTTTTTATATGTCTGATTTGACTCCATGTACAGCACGTTGTATGCATTTTTTTTTAGTGCTCTCTAAGCAAACCCTGACCGAAGTCAAACCTGAGTGTATGTCGCAGGACCAGCCAAACTATGACCAAAAAAATGGGACTTCAAGTCCCAAAAATCTGGAACTTGTATTTTTGTACTGTATGATTTTGCGGGGAGCTCGGAAGAAGGGATGTGCATTTCTGGCCATCAGTTTAGTTGTAAATGCCCCCAAATTTTTGTGTTTCCTCATCAGGAAGCAAAGGTCATGGTGGTGCCTTGTGCGAGCGTCCAGCCTATGGAAGAAGCCCTCGAAGACTGCACTCGGAACGTGATCCCTATCATACTGTATGCCACCAAGGAGGATTCCTTAAACGCGGAGCAGGTGGCCGAGCTTTGGAAAGCCAAAGAGATGCTCTCCTTTCCCATCTGTTTCATCCGCCTCCCCGACACGATGCCCGCAGCCTCGCCGGAGCCCAGCCGCCGCGCAGAGAAGGACAAGGAGCGGGAGAAGAGCGCTCTCCATAAGCAGCTGCTCTCCCTCGGCTTTCTTAGCGGCCCGACGGGAAATTGCTCCTGCGGGGCCCCCACACAGATGCCCGTCCCGGGTGCCAAGCCGCAAAGCATGCTTGGTGAAGCCTTCGAAAGATTACACAGGCTGCTGGTGCCTTTTACACGCCAGGTGCTACAAAACCAACAGGTGGAGGCCGCCAGCCTGCTCAACGGGCTCCACTGTCGCTGCCTCGATCTTTTCATAAACCAGGTCGGATAAGTTCTGCCTGATAAACATATGACCGTTAGTGGCAAGAGCTTGACGTGCGCATGAACCAAACAGTAAGCAGCAGCATTTGTCCTTTCTGACACCCCTCTCCCCCCCACCCCTCCCTGCAGGCCTTTGACATGCAGAGAGACCTGCAGATAACCCCCCGCAGGCTGGAATACACCCGTGAGAAAGAAGGGGAATTGTTCACCTCCCTCATGGCGATTGCTAACCGCAAACAAGAAGAGATGAAGGAAATGATTGTGGAGACACTTAGCAGCATGAAAGAGCAATTGCTTGAGGATGCTGCCAACTTGGAGTTTACGGGTGAGTTAGTTTACACCAGGCGAGCTATGAAAAGACCCACTTGTCTTTATGCTCGCAGTCTCATAAAAACAACCTCATAAATATCACCGTTTGTTTGCCAACATTTGACCTTATTTAGACAATTGCACCCCACTGTGAAGAGAAGTCTAGCGCAGCCATCTTCTTGGCGGACTTCGGTCCGGGTCCGGTCTCATGCAGATTCACAGTCACTTGCTATGAATCAAGATAAAGAACTCCATGTATGCGGTCACACTGCAATTTTTTGCCCCCTCTCCCAATCCATTATCACAGACAGTGTACGGGCTGTTGTGGTCATGTGACTAAAATGAGCCAATAAAACCGTTTGGTTCCCAGAAGAGATTTTTAAGGGATTTGTTGGAAAGACGCAACAAATGAATGTTTAACGTTTCAGTCCTAAAGGAATATGTCAGTCTTGTAGTTGATCACATGACGTTGGCAAGCTGAGCCGTGATTGGTCGTTACCTCAGCGCCGAGCAAATCGGATGGCATTTTCAGTCGACAGCAAATGGCGAAATAGGCCGCCCCCTGAGATGGACAAAAACGGGGGGAATTTGCTGTTTCATTCATATTCCACAAGCGCAATATTAATCAGAATGTTCTGTTGGACAAGTGGGGGCGTGTACAACAGTGCAGTGTAAGCCACGTTTAACCTTTTCATGCACCCAGTAACCTGAGAACATGATAAGCTGTCCACTGTAGTAACCACTGTCCCTGAAAGGGTTTAAAATGGACACATTACTGTTTTTATAGGATTGGAAACATTTTGTAGTGGTTTTTTTTTTTGTTTTTGTTTTTTTAAACTGGATGTCTAGCTGTTTTAGAATGGAAAGGGTTTGCCCTGTAAGACTGTGGTTGTGACATGGCAGACTAATCCTCTCAGGTTATTCGGGGGGAGGGATGCTATTACTAGCTGCAATTTTAATCTGAGAGAGGAGGGGTAGATGTGGGATCAGAAGGGGGCAAAAAAATTGCTTGATATTTTTTAGCATACCATATGAAGTGTTTCCAACGATCGCTGCGATAAAACATCATCAATTCTCGAATGCTGGTTGCCTTCTGATTTATTCACATTCATATTACGTAAAAGCATATTTAAGGCGATACTTCATATATGCATGCCATTTGCAGCCATAAAAAGTTTAGATTTTGTCTATAATTTGTTTTATAACTTCATTTTTTTTTGGTGTGCATTTAATAACTTTTAAATCTATTTTAAAAATAATATAGCGAGCCGCCATGTTCATTAAACACATCACGGGATCATAAATATCACTATCTTAAGTGACATTTCAACATTCTTGACAGTCATACAAGCCTAAAGAATGTATTCACGCCAACCGTTATGAAAGCGCTACATAAATAAAGATGTATTGTATGACAACAAGAACTAAAATAAAAAGTACTGAACTGACCCTTGGATGCGTAGCATACTGCAAAACGTACACGGATGATTGCCAAAGGCGAGTTCACTTCATGCATTGCACTTTTAGAGAATAAAGATTCTTAATTGTCATAAAAATATAAAGAAGTGTTTCATGCACACACACACACACACACACACACACATATGAAATGGAAAGTGTATGTAATTGCTAACTTAAAGTGCTGTTCTTTTGCTTGACTGCAGACATAATAGTCACAGCCAATGGCGAGCCTGTTACGTCAAAGGAGATCAAGTCTTGCATCCACCAGATCCAGGAGCTGATTGTGTTGCGTCTGAATCAGGCTGTGGCCAACAAGCTCATCAGCTCTGTGGACTATTTGAGAGAGAGTTTTGTGGGAACACTGGAGCGATGTCTCAGCAGTCTGGAGAAGTCCCACATCGACTCGTCCGTACACAACATCACCTCCAATCACCTCAAACAGGTGCGCAGACGTTAGTCGTACATCACGCAGAAGAAGAAGCAGACAAGTAACAAACTCAGTGTAACGAACTATGGATGATCGCAACTAACTCATGTAATCTTGCCCTGTGTATCTGTTCTAGTTATTGAACGCTGCCTATCACGTCGAGGTCACCTTTCATTCGGGATCTTCCGTCACGCGACTCGTGTGGGAGCAAATCAAACAGGTGACCCATTTGAGAAAACGTCACATCTGGAACCAACGTGGCGATCCGCGCCTCCAGGGTGATCATGTGCCTCTTTCAGATCATCCACAGGATAACATTTGTGAACCCACCTGCCATCTCGCACGAATGGAAGCGCAAAGTGGCACAGGACGCCATCGAAAGTCTCAGTGCTGCCAAATTGGCCCGAAGCATCTGCTCCCAGTTCAGAACGCGCCTCAACAGCTCCCATGAGGCTTTTGCAGCATCCCTGCGTCAGGTTAACATGTCCACGTCTCCTTTTGGTCCTTGCCCCTACATTTACCTCAAATACAGAAAATCACTTACCATCTTTACAACCAGCACTCTGAGAGAACAAACCTCAATTCACTGATTGAATTCTCGAGGATTTTCTTATATTGACTGTAAAACTGTGTTTCATTCGTGCGTTGTCTATTTTCTCCATCCATCCTAGTTCGCAAGGTCATCCTGAAAAAAACTAATATGCTGCTTAAAATAAGCTCCGCCTCGCTCTCCTTGCCTCTCCATCTGTGAATAATTATCGAGTATCGAAGCCGATTAACCTACCAAAGCAACAAAGACGACCAGATATATCTATCTATCTTGCAAGCTAGCTAGCTAGATAGATGAATGATTGAATGAATAAAGATAGCTAGCTAGCTGGAGGAAGGCCGCACTGTGCTAGCTAGCTAGCGATCAGCTGGAGGAAGGCCGCACTGTGCTAGCTAGCTAGCTATCTTTATTCATTCATTCATTCATTTATTTATTTATTTTACGTCATTCATTCATTCATTCATTTATTTATTTATTTTACAATGTCTAATGCTACCGTGAGGATACTTGAGTTGAAAATTTGCACTTGAAAGACCGATTGAAATTGTTATTCAAATGTTCCAAAACAGTGCTTATCAAGCAAGTCTAATGGACTATGTTTGTTCATAAAAGGAAACCATACTTGAATTTTGAACCTTTTAAAATAATTAACTAACTAACTAACTAACTGTAAAAGTTTTGTTCGCATAAAAGGAAACCATACTTGAATTTTGAACCTTTTTAAATAACTAACTAACTAACTGTAAAAGTTTTGTTCGGTCCAAAAGGAGCTGACACATTTACAGTGTTTCAAAGAATTTGATTTGTCTTAATCTTTTTTACGTTTAAACAATTTCTCGTTTTGTAACCAATATAAATGACTGTTTGAATAATCGTGATTTCAATCAATGCCTACATAAACGTGATGAATATTTTTTTCATAATCGAGCAGCCCCCTCATCTGAAACCTGCTGCAATCCAGTGCCGGTGTGAACTTGGCTTCAAAGCCGCTCTCATGCCAACTTCGAGGGTCTGCAGCAAGACGGATGAGAGCACAAACCTGTAGGAGGGAATTTCTGAAAAGGGATGCTTGGACAAACATTGATTTATGGTGGCTGTCGACTTAGAAAAATAACATTCATCCCTGTAAGTTTGTGTTGGCGAGGAAGGCCGCATTTATTAATTTGACAAACGACCACAACGTCCGGGAGGTCAATACTGCTTGCCGGTGAGAAATGGGGGGCGCCGTGGTGATCAAGTTACAATTAATTTGTTTCATAAAAGGAACCAGCCAAGCCACCAAACATGGCAAATCTTTGTTCCAGAAAACGCACCGCAGGGGTTGATGAATGGAAGTCATCATGACAAACAACAACTTGTGAATGCTAACCCAATGGCATTTTGTGTGTGTCCGCTCGCAGCTGGAGGAAGGCCACACGGGGCGATTGGAGCGCACCGAGGACCTGTGGCTGCGCGTAAGGAAGGACCATGCCCCACGACTGGCCCGCCTCTCACTGGAAAGCCGTTCCCTCCGAGACGTGCTGCTGCATGGTGAGCAGGCTGATAATCGTTACATGTTACCACGTTTTTGTTTGTTTTAATTTGTTTTTAGACCAGGTTTTTAATTTTAATGCTTCATTTTAGTTGAATTTTTATCGGTTTATTTTGAGTTGTTTTTTTTTTTTTTAAATATATGGAATATTTGTCAGGTGCAAGATTAAAAATAAAAAGGTAAATAAGTAAGGTGAAAGTAAAATTTGTGACTTGACTTCCCCATCAACATTCCTTTTCGCCCATATTCTTTTTTTTTTCTTTGTAACAGATGACGTTTGTCTTTTCTAACAGGTAAACCAAAGATAGGCCGTGAGCTGGGCCGCGGCCAGTACGGAGTGGTGTACTTGTGCGACAGTTGGGGGGGCCGCTACCCATGTGCCCTGAAGTCTGTGGTGCCACCGGATGATAAACACTGGAACGACCTGGCTTTGGAGTTTCACTACACAAGGCGAGTTCGGAACATCAGAGAGTCTCGAGCATTTTCTTGGATTTCAAAAAGTCCGAACGGTCTTTCTAATTCTTTTACACGCGAGTTGAGCCGTCTTTAAAAGCAACCCTTCATATCATGTGATCAGTGCCCTTGCAACACCTCTGTTTCTAAAAATTCCAATTTGGGGCTGTTGATGCTTTTCTGCGAAGGCGTCAGCGGATTGTGCCAAGTGTCTTCTCCGCACGTGGTTGCTCGAAGCGTCACAAAGCTGAGTAATGCGAAGCCCGCTTACCAGCTGGACTTGCGGTGACAACAAATGACACTTTGTGCTTCAGGTCGCTGCCCAAGCACGAGCGGCTCGTCGACCTCCACGGCTCCGTTATCGACCACACATACGGGGAGGGCTCCAGCATTGCCGTGCTGCTCATCATGGAGCGTTTGCACCGAGACCTCTACACCGGCCTCAAGGTGACACTAAAGAGTGCCATAAACCATACATGGCAATTTTCCGCGGATCCGCGGAAATCTGCCGTTTTATTTCTTAAATTGATCATTTTTGTGAATCGTCTAAATCCGTGGAGAAAATTTTAGGGGCGGTCAGGTACCTTATCGTCGAGTTTTCACGAGCTCTCCCGAACAGTCTCTCCGTTTTCCGTTTGTAAACAGCCCTGCGATTGGACGTGTATGAAAGCTTCAACTAATCAGATCACTGAAGGCATTATTTGTTGCGGAAGTCTTAGCTCGATTATAAACGGCCCAGCGATTGGTTAACTACAAGCGATTGGACCAATCAAATTGCATGTAACATATTGTTTTACC
>NW_017805625.1:4348133-4409311 GCF_001891065.2 Hippocampus comes | reverse complement strand
ATGGCAGGGAATGTGTTTACTTTTTTAGTTTTGATTTTGAGCAGCAAATTTGGAGTTACATATTGGTGCTCACCAGGAATGCATAGGCAAAATTGCACAAATTTTCACTTGAAAGAATAGTGGCGATCTTGGGATTTTTTTCTGTTCAATTTTCAAACTGTGTAAATTTAATACGCTTCATCTTCAGCATGTTTAGTGCCACTTTTGTAAGTAACCACGCCCCCGTCCAAGCCACGCCCCCGTCCAGGCCACGCCCCTTCCGCTTTTTTCATCACTCGCCATTGCCATGTATGATAAACTCGTTTCTCTTTGACGAGTCGATCCCATCTGGGGGTCATGGGAAACACCGAAACCCCCTCTAGTGTGGTACTTATTTCCAGTCTACTTTTTGGTAGCTGTCATTGTAGTCAGATATTTAGTGCTTTTTTTTCCCCAGAGGTTTTGAAGGCTTCATTGCCTCATTTACTAGCCTGTCAAAATAATGCGCTTGGTGCGTGACAGTCACATGTAGCGATAAACATTTTTCTTGGAATTTGTAGGCTGTTTTCTCTTCGGTTTCACAAATTGGCGTTCTGACATTTTCGAGGAACAAACTCTCCAAATAATTTTTTTTTTCATTATCTTTGCTAGCTTCTAGGTTTTGTTTTTTTTTTAAAAAAATTTATTTTTTTTAAACAAATGTATCACATGCCCGAAATGAGCAGTTTGAGTTGTTTGTACAGAGTCACGGGTGGCTGCTGCACTTGATTCTCTAAACAAAAATCCTTTCAGACTCTGAATATCAATGAAATGTTTCTTGTTCAGTATTTCTGTGCGGTACCAAATGTCCCACGAACCAGTTCCAGTCCATGGCCCGGTGATTGAGGACCGCTGCTTCAAATGACGTCAGACCTAAAGTCCGGCGTGATGTTAAAAATACAGATGCATCACAACAAATTAGAACATCAGGGAAAATTTGATTTCACTGGTCATTTCAAATCGGGAAACAACAGCTGTTTCATAATTCAGCTCAAGAAACAAAACATTTTTGATAGTTTTTGAATCTATGAAACCTTTCACTGATTATTTAGGTGCACTTGTGTGACAATTGCCAGAAGAAATGAGTCTCTGGCATCAAACTTTCACCTTTCGCCTTCCTGTCCCTGTTATGATTCTAATCTCACCCCCAAAGGTGGAAAATTGCCAGTTTATTTTTGGTCTCACTTTTTTTCTCCCCTGTCTGTGCCATTGATAAGAATTTCACAAGACTTTCGTGGACTTAAGTCATGTTCCTTTTTCTGTTTTGTTTCATGTCAGGCTGGTTTGTCACTGAGAGAGAGGCTTCAGATTGCGCTGGATGTTGTGGAGGGGATCCGTTTCCTGCACAGTCAAGGCCTTTTGCACCGAGACATCAAGCTCAAAAATGTTCTGGTAAGTGCGAACACGAGCGAGTGCTAAAATTGACAAGCCCACTTGTGTTATTGCATTTGAAGGCATTTGGATGTCCGAATTAACCAATTTGTTGGCCATCTGCGTAGACCTTGGATATTTTTGACTCATACTCACGTCATTGTTATTCAACCACACAGCAGTGCAATTGTTTTGTGGTGTCATGTAAACGTTGTGAAGATAAAAGAAGATTCAGGCCGAAAAACTACACCACTACTCTGCCACTATTTCTCTGGTTTACACATTCCATTCCCATTTTAACACTCAAGATTTGTTCTTCTTCTGTTGACTAATCATCGTTGAGCGGTGTGTCAAGTTCCCTCCACACCCATGCGTGAGAATTTGTACCCGCTGAATATTTATGCATTTTTTATCCCCTGCACTACAGTCTATAAACATATTTAAACTTACAAAAAAAAAAAAATTCCACACATTATAAATGTATTTTGAACACAAAATAAATTACAAGCACTAAATACCTAGAAAACACTGTACTGATTGTAGTATCGGTGTATTAGTCATGTGCCATTAAGAGGCGGGTCCTGGTGGTGTTATGTTGCCGTGTGAGTGCCTGGCCGTGAGCTGTGGCCGACTGCAGCTTCTGCGCGAGAGTGCTTATTGTTTTGACTGTTGTCTTTCATTCCTTCCTTCCTTTCACATCGTAGCTGGACAAGCAGAACCGGGCCAAAATCACAGACCTGGGCTTCTGTAAACCAGAGGCCATGATGTCCGGCAGCATTGTCGGAACCCCCATCCACATGGCACCGGAGCTGTTTACGGGTACTGTCGCTTTTTCGTCACACTGTCCCCGAACATAATGAATACAAATACACGCCTCTCCTGTTATTGCTGCCTGCTCACAGGAAAATATGACAACTCTGTTGACGTCTATGCCTTCGGGATCCTCTTCTGGTACCTGTGCACCGGTTCTGTAAAACTCCCGGAAGCCTTTGAGAAATGCTCAAGCAAGGACCAACTCTGGAATAATGTCAAAAAAGGTGATCACGCGTCCTCAATAGACGCATCGATAGATGCTTTCGATTGAAACAGTGGTGTCTTGAGATATGATTTTCATTTATTCTGTGACCATGCTCATTTTAAAAAAAAAAAAAAACTCCCCTGGCTCCTTCTGGCGTGCACACCTTGGTGTACGGATATATATGGAGACGGTCAGTTGTTTTTCGGAAATGATAAAAAATACATGCCTAAGAGTATTATTCTATTGTCAGTCTAGATGTGTTGCACCACTGCTTGTGTTCAAATGTCCGTTGCGTAAAGGGTTAGAACAGAGTGACCCAATGCTGCTGTATTTGTCAGGCCTTAATATGGCATTTTTCACCGTGTTGAGTTCACCACCACCATCCAGTGATTGTAGCTCAAATTTTTGCTCTCAAGTCAAAGCAAAAACTCAGTCGAACAAACAGCTCACGTTCCAAGTCAGGTCACTCATAGCTAAACACACCTGTGGATTTTTTTTCATCCTCATGGGATCGTTACGTCACTCACAAATCCCAACGTTTTAAAATTTATTCTGGAAAAGCACCCGTTTTAGTCACTTCCATGTCCCCGTGTGGCCTCCAGGTGCCCGACCCGAACGCTTATCCTCGTTCGACGAGGAGTGCTGGCAGCTGATGGAGGCCTGCTGGAACGGCGACCCTTCCCAGAGGCCCCTGCTCGGCATCGTGGAGCCCGGCCTGCAAAGCATCATGGTCCGCCTGTGCAACTACGACTCGGAGCAGAAAAGCAGCAGCCTGGAGGACTCGAACTGAAAACACTCCCGACAAACTAATGCACACGTCATGGGGATCGTGGTCGTCAAAATATATTTTTTTCCTCATATTTATGAAAGGACGCTTGATAGCCAAAAATTGTGACCCATGTCTTTGTCCTTGTTCACGTGTGGGGATTTATGTAATTTATGAGGGGATCCAGATGTTTGCAAAGATGTTTGTTTTATTGTTTATCTGTATAGAAGTCCTCCACTTTGACATGCTAACTGCCACTCATTCACAGAAAATGTTACTAGATGCAACTTTTAAATGTCGTCCGTTACAAGTATTGTGAGCAAAAAAAAGATAAGATACATTTTAGACTGTATTTAATGTCTGCATCTACACCAATACCCTTTTTTTAAATAAAAGGATCTGTTACAACAAGTCAGATGTTATTGCTATTGAAATACTTTTCCACCCTGTCTTGTCATGTGACACCCGAGATTCGACAGACTTGTCCCTGCTTCCCACTGGAACAAATGAATATACTGCAAGCCTTTTTCTTCCCCGCCTTTCCTTTTCTGTTTAGCTCCCACATGCAATTTCTCATTTGTTGATATAAATGTTTAAAAAAAACACATAAGCTAGATGTGGATGTACGTCGTTGGGTGTTAGAGGTGGCTTGAGCCAAGCCCGTGAGAACCTGACCTTGAGATCAAAGGTGAAATCCCTCTTCAGACGGAAAAATAGGGAAATTAGGATTGCTGTCATGTTCAATTTGATGTTGTAAGGGTTTTGTTTAAAGAAAGCCCCCCAAACTGCTGACCTTCCGCAACATCCACACCAATTCATTCAACTGCAACGAAATCAAATTATAACCTATACATAATTTTCACTCCGCAAAAATAAATAAATAAAGCAAATTTGAGGTATTAACAGCTTTGCAAAACTTAATTCATACAATTTTGGATAAAAGGTTAAAATAAACGTCACTGTATCAGTTTTGACAAACAAGGCATTATTTGGTTCAGGACAAAAAAAAATGAATGTAATTTCTGTAGTCTGCAGAGCCAAGCATCAGCGCCCCCTAACGGCGTTCTTTGGTTGTATCGTAGTTGGAAAAAAAGTGTGCCTCACAGTGCAGAGGTGCAGGGTTTGATTCCAGCTCAGGCCTTCCTGTGTGGAGTTTGCATGTTCTCCCCAGGCCTGCGTGGATTTTTTCCGGGTACTCCGGTTTCCTCCCACATTCCCAAAACGTGTGGGAGGTTAATGGAACACTCGAAATTGTCCCAAGGTGTGAATGTGAGTGCGAATGGTTGTCTGTCCTGGTGTGCCCTACGATTGGCTGGCAACCAGTTCAGGGTGTCCCTCACCTACTGCCCTCGGAGACGGCTGGGATAGGCTCCAGCACGCCCCTGCGACCCTCTGAGGATAAGCTGATTAGAAAATGGATGGATTAACCAACATTGAGCATCCTTAATTAGCCGTTAAAGTTGTTGCGGCATCTCTGCAGCCGTCTGGTTTCTAATGTCATGAGCGTCAGCTGTCAGAGGCGAATCAATTTGTAGTGAATTTGTAGAAATGCTTTGATGAGCACAAAAGCGAGCTTTTAAAAGTGAAGGCAGCTGATGCTGAGAAATGGATGCGGCTTCTTAGAGCATCGTGAGCCTAATCGCATCATGCTGTGTATTCAATCGCTCCCAGTGGCTTCTCGGCACGCTTGCGAGGAAACGAGCGTCTGACTCTTTCATGTCCTTAACACGAAGATTGAGCATTACTTCTCGCTGAGGGTCACACACAAGGCTGGAACACGGCTCGTATTGTTGGCCTCTGACCTTCATTTATAATGACCCTTTTTTATATATTTCTATCCAGTATGTGCCCATATATAGATATATTACGGAAATAACAAGAACAATTAAAAAAATAACGATCTTTAAAGGAAACGCCACATTTAAAGCACAAAGAATTTAATTCATATGTCCGGAAAATGGACAACAATAAACGATAAATAAATTGCTGCCAGTTGAGAGAATTTGCCACGGAATGTAGATTTTTTTTTTTCTCTTTCTGAATGCATCTCCTGCCAACAATAGATGTTTTTATCTCACTTTGTTTTACATTTACGAAACTGGTACTGTTCGATACTGATTATGATTGATGTCGCAATTCCTAGCATAATGATCCCTCGCAATTTTTGAACGTTTTAGAGCACAGGTGTCAAACTCAAGGCCCGGGGCCCAGATCCGGCCCGCCAGGTCATTTTAAGTGGCCCGCGAAAGCAAATCGTATGTGTCAACTTGGTAAAAATCTGTCCAGAAATGTCAAATTGTCATGTGTAATAAATAACGTTGAGATTATGCAATAATTTTACGACCCCGTTGACACTCACTTGAACAATAATTGAACAAACTATGAAAATTGACTTGACTGATTTCAAACCTAGTCATCTATTTATTCGTTGTGTACAAGTAATAATTTTGTGGTCTCACTGTCATCATGGCCCTCCGAGGGAAGATGTAACTCCAAATTGGCCCATGACTAAAATGACTTTGACACCCCTGAGGTTTATCTTTGGGCCAAAATTGGTCATCATCATTTTCTTGGACACAAAAAAATGGATGGGTATGGGACAAGGCAAACAAGAACCACAGAGTGCAGTGGCAGTCACAGAAACCCCATCTACAAGCTTTTTTTTTTTTTTTTAATGGTGGTGCAATGAAAACACATTTAAAGTCCACAGTTGGTCAACATGGCAAATTGTAGATTCCAAGAGAGACATCCCTACAATCAGTTTACATATTTACTTTCATTTACAGGCCACACTGTACAGTAAAAACAGATGACATGGCAATATTCATCATTTTGAATTATTTTACAAAAAACGCGCCACAGCTACTCTAGGAAAAAGAAAGCCGTTATTTCATGGATGGAAATGTGTCCTCCCCCGTTGGATGAAAAACAAAACCAGAGCGCTTCAAGTCCATCCCAAAAAAAAAAAAGTGCTCTCCTCAATTTCCAAAATCACGAAAATAGTATCAAAAATCCTTTTTTTAATTTTCTTTTTTAGGTGTACATACACAAGCAGATGTGTGCCCTTGTTGATATGAACCACAGGCTGGAAAAATTGACCTTCACTTGATTGTTGATGCTGCTTGGACAGACACGCACGCACGCATGCACGATGACATCAACTTAGCGCAGTCCGTTGTCACCAAGTTGTTTTAGCTGAATGTTCCCTGAATGTTTGCGAGCTTCATTGTTCCACAGATGTACACTATTAAAAAAAATGTACAAAATTTTAAAAAAAGAAAGAAAATTAGGGCGGCAAATGAAACCAAAAGTGCATTTTTTTAAATTCAAGTATGCCACAAATCTATTTGAAGGGAGATACTTATGTTCCGTCACGGTGCTCAAGCCTGAGCTTTGGCACACACACACACACACACACACACACACACACACACACACACACACACACACACACACACACACACAGAAAATGAGCTATTATGACTTAAGACTGGGCTAACTCCATTTTTAACATCATTTTGAAGTTAAGTGCAGAAACGATTCCAGAAAATGCAGATTTTTTTTTTTTTTTTTATCAGATGGATACTGGTTGAAATAGAAGTTTAGTGACATTTTTGACCTCAGGGTCAGCAGTCCGTTACTGTCCCCGCCAGATGTTATTGGAGCCATTACATTTTAAATCCTGCAATATGACAAAAAAATGGAATAGGCCCACTGTAGTTCTCGGTACTGTACAACACTCATGCACGCACACACACACACACACACACACACACACACACACACACACACACACACACCATCCTTCAGAATCCATAAAAAAAAAAAGTATTTTTAAAGGGGAAGTTCCAGCGACGAGGAAGGAGGCTCTATGACCTGCAAAGACACACCCCTCGGTCAGCGTGCTCACATGGCGGTGTTGCAGTGGCTGCTGGGAGAAAAGAAAAAACGGTGGTGGAAGGGCAGCAACACAAAAACAAAACAAACAAAAGAAGGCAAGGAACAATGAAATACACGTGTACACAAACACAGGTGGTGAGTGTGGATGAATGAAGAAGAAACCAAAAGCTCCTGATCAGTCGGAAAGAGGATCAGCGCTTCAGGGGATAAAATTAAAGAATAAAAATCTTGATATGATCATTTGGAAAGGCAGGGGAGACAGAGAAAGTGAGATGATTATTTTCAGTAGGGTCTTCTGGGATGATGCACTCATTATCATCCACCACAGCTAAAAATGATTGATAAATCCTCTTTGTATTTGGTGGATATAAGATGAGACAAAATCTGCCAGCGGGAAATGAAGATTTTAACCTACGTCACTGATTAAGAAGTTCATCTTAATATATTTGCCCATTTTAGGGCCCAACCGATTAGTCGGCCACTAATCGGGCGATACTTGGTCTTTCAAGATTTGCAAAATCGGCCAATTTTTACTTTATTATTTGTTGACACATTTACACAAGATGGCACAAGTCGAAGTCAGACAGCAATAAACACGTAAGCATGACACGAACACGAAGACAAGGCTGTAATGCGTGCTTGGGATGTGAGTACTCACTCTGATCCTGACGAGTCACCGTCCACCGTTCCTGCCTTGATGCTCACGGCGATGCCGTTCAACTGCTCAGGCAGGCTGGCCTTAGCGGTGGTGGCCATTCGCTCGCTACAGGCCGAGCCGTGAGGGGAGGCCGAGCCATGAGGGGAGGCCGAGCCCGCAGCGCCGTCGCACAGTTCGTTGTGGATGCGGTTGAATCCGTTCCTCTCTATGATCGGGGAGAGCTGCTTCTTCTTTAAGATGCCTGTGTGCCACACAATAAGCATCGAATGTAATGCCGCCAATTTAGAAACATCACAGACTTCAAATTTAAAGTCCTTTTTCGGATAAGCATAACCATAACCCATAACAAAACAATTTTCAGCAGCTTTTTCCAACAGCTTGTTTCTCGACCAACAATAAACTGTATCTAAGTCAGACTGAATTAGATCACTCATCAAAAAAAAGACTAAAACTGTCTGCTATTATCTGCAAAAGCACTACTGTATTGATTCAAAATCATTGATGTAGGTAAGAAAAATCTTTGGGTGAAGCATTGACCCTTGAGGCACACCAGATGTCAACATCATTCAAGTACAAGAATAGTCCTCATATTCACAGTTCACTTTTCCAGAATTCACAAATTCACATTTTTTTAAAATGTGGAACATATGCCACAAGATGGCGCTATAGATAGCTAATAGACAATCCATATTAGCACACTGTTCTTCCGCATTCGACAAAACCTGCAAAAGCACTTCCTCCTCACTCGAGTGAATGGCGAAGAGCACCCGTGGAAACTTTAAACACCCACAATGTCTTTTTTTCTAGCACAAGATGTCAAAAAAAAAAAAAAAAGAAACAGAAACACCAAAAAGCGCTGTTGTACATGCAGATGCGACAAAGACACTTCAGAACATCCCAAGTTAAACTAAATTTCTCTCAACATTAAAAAAATCTTTCATTAGAGATTAATCAATTCACGGCATCAAAAAACAAGGTGAATTCATGAATAATGAACTGAATTGGGGGGGCGGGGAAGGAATTAATGTATTCCTGAGACCATTTCAGTCATTTACCTTTGTGGGGGTGGGCATGCAGTTTGGGCATGGAGGGCAGCAGTACCGTCACCGTGTCGTGCATGCGTTCATCTGATGACTCGAGATTCATCTTGAGCTTGTCAGCATCTTTGAGATCTCCATCATTCACTGCTGCAGGCCAATATAGTCGACTGTCTGCACACAAATATAAAACATATTGTATTCACGTGTACTAAATGTTGTGGCCCGGGAGTCATTTGACAGCTGATGCCGAACATAGCAACACGTTGATTGTACCGTGCGCTGGAGGCCGTTTAGCTCCACTGGACGCCAAGTTTTCCCAGCATTCCTCAGGACGAAGGGGACCTTCCTCGTCCTCGCTGTCAGAGGAGTGCGTAGAAGCGTAGGAGCCGCTTTGGTCGTCTTCCAGGGACAGGTCGCTGTCTGAGTCGCTGTCACGGTCTGCACACAGGCGAGAGTGAGAGGACCGTGTGGGAAAAGAGCCGGGGAGGGAGGGGGGTGAAGAGGTTCCGTTTACCGTCATTCTCATGCTCGTTGGTTTCACGGTCTGCACACAGGCGAGAGTGAGAGGACCGTGTAGGAAAAGAGCCGGGGAGAGGGGGGTCCGTTTACCGTCATTCTCATGCTCGTTGGTTTTATGGAAGAGCGACGTGTGGTCGTTGAGGGCAATGTGCGATTGGCTGGTGCACAGGCCGTCGTCCCTGAAAAACACGAGAGCTTGTAAAAGTGCTCCTCTACCATCCAGCTCTTTATGCCCGCTCTTGGGTCCTCACCTCAGGACGAAAGGCACGTAGCTGTGCTGACTCTTGACACTCTGCATGGTGCCGTTCAGAGATACGCTGGACTCACCAAAGGGAAGATGGTACAACTTGCCGTCCGTGTAGTTGGTGTTGTATTTGTAGCCCTGGAACAGCAGAGATGCTAGCTTTTAGCGTTCTGCAGTCCCGTTGCATAATTTGTTGCCTCCGTTTCGGTTTTTTGAGTTATTCAAGTGTACTTTTCACAATAGCAGACCACGTATGACCGTATAACCAAGTGAGTTCGTGGCGAGGGACTTACTGATGATTTGGATTTGAGCATGTGATCGGGATGTTTGTGTCCACAGCAGTACTTCATGGCATTCCTTGCGTCTTTATTGAACACGATGCGGAAGAAGAAGATGAAAGGACCCTGGATGACGACAAAGGCAATGTTGAAGGACATAACAACACGCCCGCTGTGCCAACAACAATAAACGCTCACATTATCTGGAGTGAATTAAGAGGGCACACCTGCACACAGTTGAAGCCGGCAAACAGGTAATGGAAGATGATCATATCGCTGTTGACAGACAGCAAAGCCAGGAAGCAAGTGACTGAGACCAGGAAGAGGACAGCGCCTGCGGTCTTCAGGCCCGACCTGCGTGAGACAAAATAACTAAAATAAAATAAAAAGAAACGAGAAACGTGTTCGGTCAGCGGACTGGTCTGACACTCACACTTGAGGTCCCTTCTCCAAGCTTTGGCGTCTCAGTGCGCAAGATGCTCTGGATGACAAGATGTACAGGAAGACGTTCATCTGCGGGTACAAACATCAAACTGCATTGATGCTTCTTGTTCTGGACAGTTCAACTCGGAAGAATCCACCGGGACTCACCGACACCACCATAGCGATGGGGCCAGCAAAGCTCCAGATGAGGGTGTCATACATGGACAGCCAGCAGAAGTCTGGGTTGCCGTAGCCTTCAGGGTCCAATCCCACCGCCAAACCTGCCGAGCAAACCCATAAATCGTTATACTCTTCAAACTGCTGGGTTAAGTAACACAAATTGGATGAACTAGCTAGCGCAGCGCTGGGTCCAAAAAAAGAATTAAGTTATACTCTTCAAACTGCTGGGTTAAGTAACACAACTTGAATTACTTATACCCAGCGCACTGGGCTGAGGATTTGGAAATTTACAACTTCAGCACACAATTGTGTCCGAAATGGCTCTTCAATCTGCCCAAATCAAATATTCAACATCCCCAATCTGCCGGGTAAAAATAATTAACCCATCCTAAGATAAAAGTAACAAAGTCTGCTCAAAATTCACAGCAAGCGGGTTACAAAAACAACCCAGCATTTTTCTGTGTGCATACTAACAGTCCTAAAAAAAACAACAACAACAATTTGATTGAGAGGAATGGAGGAAAAGTGGTTAAGATGGCACGACTGTCTGTTTTATGTGTTGTGTTGTATTATTTTATCATTTTATGTTAAATGTTCTTTTGATGGCGGCGCGGGCACCCGCAGCGGCTCCTCTTGTTGTCTGTTTAAGAGGGAGGAAATTTCATCTGTGCTGTATACACATACAGCACATTTGACAATAAAGTTGTACTTGATACTTGGTACTTGAACAACAACAAAAAACATGGTTCTATGGTTTGAAGAGTGATAACTTCCCTCTGAGGGAAACCATAGCCATGATGTGGCCCGAAACAAAAACGCATCATATCAGGGTTTGGACCTGTGATGAAGGCAGGTACTCCCCAGCCAATCAGATAGTAGAACCTCATGGGCCCATAGTTGATGTCTCGAACTTCACTGAGCATTCGGTACACGTGCAGACCCTCCAGGAAAAGCCACGAGAACGTGCACAGGTAGAAGAAGTGCAGCAGGATGGCGATGACCGTGCACAAAAACTGCGGCAGGGGAAGCAGATTTTTTTTTGACTTCACTGAATAAAGGAGAAATTTTTAAAAAAAAACAACTCAAGCTGCTCACTGGATTGTCAGCCTGGTTGATCCCCAGGATGAAGACGAGCTCGGAGAGGAAGAGGGCGGTGGTGCCGTTGTTCATGATGCTGGTCTTGTTGCACTGCATGGCTCGCAGACACAGGAGGAAGACGGCGGTGAGGAAGAGGAAGCCAAGGGTGACTCCAACGGTGCTCCACGAGAGGATTTTAATGGGCAGGATCTCACCGTTCTGATAAAAATAACATGCAGACATTTTTTTTTTTTTTTTTTAAATCCAGATTTCCATTATAGGTCTGTGGTGGCCTTGTTCATCTTTTGGGCTGGTGCAAGTGGAACTGTTCAATGTCCTCCAGTGTTCCCATTTGTTTACAAAACTGAGCTGACTTCATGACCTCATTTGCATTGTTACCTCTCTCCTGGAGATGTCCATGAGCACAGCGAAGCTTGTCATGTGATAGCACTGACAGCTTATGTGAGTGTTGTTTCGAAAGACCACCTCACATCCCTTTGCTGACCAGCCGCCCGTTCCAGCTCTGATATGACACAATCATCAAACGTGACAACGTCAACAACACAATCTCATCTTGTCTCCCGGTATGTGTGCGCACTCAACAGTATGGTGTGGTTCCAGAAGACGCAGATGGGTTTAGAGCGCTCTTCGGTGGTGACCAGGCGGAATTGCACGGTGATGGGTTTGTCAAGCGGGTGCTGCAGCAGCTCGTCGTTGTCGTGAACGGTGATGCTCACCACCGGGGTGTTGATTACCGGACGCTTTGGCACACTGGGGGTTAAAAAAAGGTAAATTCATCCATGTTATAGAGTGCGTGGCAGTTGAGACTATCCCAGCTGACTTTGGACACTCTGAACATGCTGCCAGCAAGCTGCTGGGCACATTTAAATCTTTGAAATATCTTTTTGAAATGTGGGAGCACATGCAAACTATTCTTACCGGAGACTTCTCTTGTCAGGGTCGTAGCTCTCAGGTAGAAGAGACGCCAGACTGTGGAAGATGATCACGCTGGCGACGGCGTCCGGCTGGTTGTCGTCGGGATGGCGTCGCTTCCTGTTGGCGGAGCGGTTCCTCAGCGAAGATTCTGGAAAAACTTCCAGGTTCCTGTGGCCTTTGGTGTCCACAGGCGGCTGGAAAACCGAGTCGGGAAGAGTGACGGTGGTCTCCTGGTCGGCGGGGCGGGGGCCCCTAAGGGACTGGTACCGCGGAAGTTTCGCCCCGGCGAAATTCATCTTTTTCAGACGGTCCACTGAGATGACTGCATAGGACAAAATTAAATAGGTCCAGAATCTCAAAGTGTACTTTTCACAACCAATATGAGTATTGTATCTCTGCTGCTTTCCTCACCCTGTCCTGGTAGAAAACTATTTTTGGAGGTATTTTTGTATAATGACCTCAAGAGTATATTAAATTGTTGACTGTAAAAAATATAGAAATTTAAAAAAAAATTTTTTTAAAACGAAAATGTAAACGATTGCATTATATAAATTAATAATAGATTACCAGTATGTTGAATGAGACTGTGGTGTTTTTTTTTGGGGGGGGGGAGTGTTATAATATTTTGCAACTGATGATTTATATCATTCGATACTATCACAAACATAACACTTCAATGTAATCATCCATCCGTTTTCTTCCACGTATCCTGGGTTGTGTCACTTGGGCAGCAGTCAAAATGAAGACCAGACTTCTCACTCCCGAGTCACTTCGAACTCTATATCAAAATACTAATAGTTCCTTTAAATTATCGTGGTTATTATGAATACTATTTAGAATTATGATTTTCGTGAAATATGAATGTATACGATGAAAAAAAAAATCACATTCAAGCAGCAGTCAAAATGAAGACCAGACTTCTCACTCCCAAGCCACTTCAAACTCTATATCAAAATACTAATACAGTAGTTCCTTTAAATGATCATGATTATTATGATTACTATTTAGAATTCTGATTATCGTGAAATATGAATGTATACGATTAAAAAAAAATCACATTCACGTTCCTATTCCCAAAGAATGAGTGATATTGAAAATGGCTGCATGGTTGTTGTCTGTTGTAAGGTCGTCTCAATATCAGATGGCCACTAGAGAGCGCTATGGTACTACCCCACCATTTGCAAAGAAGGCATGAAAAAAATTTAAATAAATAAAACAGGAAAATACAAATAAATTGAAGTAGTCATCAGACTTACTGACTTAAGTTAACGTCAGACCTGCTTGGTAGAATTTTGTCAAGCTGTCTTAGTGAACGCTTAAAAGACTGCATGTCAAAGTGTTTCAGAAGTTACGAACTGGAACTGAAGTAGAAAAATAAACTGTCTTTCATATTCATCCATAGCTCATTTGTCTTTAGTTTGGCACAAGCCTAACGTCGACGAAAACATTTATGTATCACAAATCAGATATTGTTTAGTATAACACAGATTTATTACTCATGTTTGTTAAAAAAAAAACACAGGAACAGGACCTTTGAAAAATTAATCTCATTTTAAATTGCAACTGCAATATTGAGGGGTACAAAAAAAATCGCAATTATATTATTTAAAAAAAACTTTCAGCCCTAGTATGAGGCTCACCAATATTTGGTGTGACGATGGTAAAGGGGCTGAGGTAGGTCTTCCTCATATTCTGCGCCAGAGTGTTGGCATATTCCTCGTAGCGGCGCAGCAGCGATGCCGTGCCGCCCTCCGTGTGCTGTATGAGCTCCCAGTGTGGACGCGTTTCTGGAGAAAGGATGGCACTGCCCACGCGGACCAGATTCTGCGAGGCAAGAGCCAGAGGAGATCAGAGGCCCCCCTCACCGGTGACATCATCCAGCTCATTTGACCCAACTTGATTGAAAAAGCCGAAGCGGCGCGGTGCCGGTGTTTGTTTGGTACCTCGGTGAAGTGGACGTCCTGCGTGGCCGTGAGGTTGAAGCCTTGCTGCTTGCTCTCATGATGCAGTAGCCTCTGAGTAAGTCCATAGGCCACTTTCACATCGCTGCCATAGTACTTCTCTGTGTGTAATGTGGCGTTGGCCAACATGGCCGCTGTCTGTTGGACGCGGGCCGGGTCCAGCAGGGAAGCATTATGGGAAAACCTTTCAGACTGGGAGAGGACATGAAGACATGATTATGTGACATAACGTGGGGATTTATTTAGTTACAGTTTTTTTTTTCAACAGTAAAAAAAAAAAAAAAATGGGGGGGTTGGTCCTTACTGAGCTAAAGTGCAGAATGATAATTACACAAAATCATAAAACGAAACAAATCTGTCTTATTTGAATTGGACAATTTTCTAAAATAGTGTTTAGTGTCATCGTTGAAAGAGTGTGAAATGTCAAATAAAGTATTTTTTTTTTCTTTTCACAAACGATCGATTATAATATATTTATTTCTAATTTCACTTCAGCGGTCGACTTGAATGATCTGTTTAACTCAGGACAGCAGAGGTAGCAAGCATTTAGAAGAAATGTTTAAGGTAAAAACGTTTTGGCCGGTGGGGATCAAACTATGATTTAGAAGACTGTTTAAACAAGATGATGATATGAAAGAAAAAATCCTTTGAAAAGGGTAATGCATGACATCTGATGCATGCGCCGTAACATTGCTTTCCCTGCATTTCAAAATGACAAATATTTGAACCTTTGGCAATTGCTTTAAGGAGCAAAGAGAGAAAGAGAGACGCCACCCACCAGCACTCTCAGCTGGCTGAAGGTGACCGATGTGCAGTTGAAGAGATTAGGAGGCAGCCAGCCCTTGTGCTCGTCACAGTGGCGAATGGCCGTGCCTGTGACGGGAAAGGAGGAGGAAGAGGAGGCGTGCGTTGTTATTACACGAGGTGGGAAATAGACTGCAGCTTAAAAAAAAGGCTCCGGGCGACCTCCATGCCTTGCCATTATTTTATGGTAATCAGAGCGTCAGCTGAAAAGACATCCTACCCAGAGTCCCCTTGGGGCAGGGTACTGCTGCAGGGAGCCCAAACTTGGTCCGGGGCCACCAGATTCCAGCCTGGATGGCCTGAGGGCAGCTGTCATAGATGACTGGCACAGAGCAGAGTGTTGGGGAGTGGGGGTGTATTTAGCGTGCAAAACATCGTAAATGGAGATGAACTTGAGTGTAAATGTGACGGGCTGTTACCTTCGCAGCCGTTAGCAGAAACCTCGGCGAAGGGGTTGTCGCAGCGGTTGCACTGACGTCCGATCACGCCTGATTTACACTGGCACTGACCGCTCTCGCGCTCGCATGTTCTGGAAAAGGAGCCCACCGGGTAGCAGTCACACAGCAGGCATGTGTTGCTGCCTTCGGGACGGTAGTGATTGTCCTACAAAGGGCACAAACACATTATTTACGGGTGTGAGTGTGTGTGTGTGTGTATTTGCTGCAATACACACATCGAAACAAATGACATATTATAATACTTCAGCACGGGCAAAAATTTTGAGACACTTGGCCACTTGAAAGCCTTAACTCATATGCAAACAGTGCACACATATTTTAAATCAGTGATTGTGACCAACGACGCACTTACCTTACAGCGACACTCTCCACTGGTCTTGTTACAGTCCAAATCAAACCCGCGTTCAATGGGACAGTGACATGGCCCGCAGGTCTTGTGACCCCACCAACCTCGGGGACAGGGCAGGTCAGTCCTGGAGGGACGCAAGTACAGTCACATACTTTAAAAAAATCCCGGCATACTCCCGATTCGTTTATGTGGGGTAAATGTACTTTTTATCGCAGTAATCGCCAAAGTAGTTGTGTGGACAATCACATGTGTAACCGCGGGAGGAGCTGGTCTTCCTGGTGCACGTGGACTCGTGCTCGCACAGGTTGAGCGTGCACGCATCCGTGCAGTTGGTGCCGTAGTAACCTGCAAACAAGTAAATGATGCAAGCGGGTCATGTAATAAATGGATCATTTCAAAAAATATTGCATGAAATGATGCTGACCGGGACGACATGTGCACGAGTAGCTGTCCCAGTCGTCGCTGCAGTAGCTGTTGGCGGGACACGGGTTGGAGCCGCAGGGGTCGGGCACGTTGCAGCCCACCTCCACGTTGACCTTCCTGGCTTGACTCAGACTCAGAGCGCCACCAACCCGCAGACCCTGCACGGAGACAAACGCCATCTTTCCTACCAAGGGCTGCATTGATATACCATCACCATGCTTAGTTGAAAGTCTCAGTAAAGTGAAAATAAAAACATCCCCTTGATGGGAAAAAGTGTTGGGACACCTGGCAAGAAAAGGGCAGGCTGATAATGGGCAAAAGTAGTGGGACAGGGAACAGATACGGGGGTGTCCACTTAAAAACTCTTTCAATGCCAACAGTTTAAAAAAAAAAGGTAATCTATTGAATGTGAGCCAATTCTAAGCATTCTGGCTGACTCTCAAGACTCATAGAATACTGTGTTTTATGACTGACATGTACACAAAGACACTACCAAATGAAATATAAGACTCTCTTCTGTCATCACAAAAAAAAAAAAGTTACAAATCTACCTTATTCCGTTTTTTAATAATCAGCAGTAGAACATGGCTTGGTTTCACCCAAATCAACTATTTTGGTCCCCCAAAAAATGCAGAAAATAAGCTTTGTACAAATATATTTGATGCTCAACAGTGACTTTGATGCTAAATATTTGTTATTTATTGCTTGACGGATGCCTCAGTCCTTTTATTCAACCAAATACTAACAATGACAATGAAAATGTGACTTTGATGGCAAAATAATGTATTTACAAATCATCACCAACAGTAGTAGTAGTATTTAATTGTGTGTACACGTGTGTGTGTGTGTGTGTGTGTGTGTGTGTGTGTGTGTGTGTGTGTGTGTGTGTGTGTGTGTATCTACATATGTATGTATGTATGTATGTATAGATTTATGTATGTCATCGTTCCTATTTTGACACGTCATAGGCTCTTCAAGAGGGACACGTAGCAGGAAAAGAACATTTGGCAGACGGGGGGCTTCCGCAAACCGTTCCCACATGGTTGTAATTGGTAGATACATTTGATCTCGAAGTGTGTGTCGCGTTTAGAGAGGGGTCTCACTTGTATGCAACCACGGAAGCCATGCCGAATTTTCCCATCAGGCATCATTAAACCTCCAACACTCACAGCCTTCAGCTTGGACTCCTGCAACTCCCCATCCACCTGCATACTGGCCTGAAACAAACAAGAAGACATTCAGTGCGGGAGTACTGACCTAACAAAATTGTCATGAATACATAATGCCATGTTTTCTCACCAGGTAGAGTCCGTGGTCTACTGACAGAACGGCTTTATGATGGCCCGCCGGCCCGCCCAAACTGCTGATATCCAGTTGCAAATGATGCCAGTCGCCGTCGTTTACCAGCACCTCCTCCACTCGGGACAGCGTGGAGTCCTCCCCCCTGTGCAGTCCCATCAGCACACTTCCGCCACGCAGCTGCAAAGGCAGAAAGGTGAAAAAAAGGACAGAGGCGGCAGGCAGGGGAGTGAATCAATAACAGATGAGCACAGAGCAGGAGAATATTAAGTAAAAGCACAAAAGCATTTGGAAAGTTAGCAGAGAGCAGGAAATGTCAATTTGCCACAGTTTGCCACTGTAATGAAGAGAAATGGCCATTTTCAGACCCTTTTCAAGTCCAGTCAATATAAAATGAGGAGCTGGGATTAAATGTGTGGCGTCTGAAAAGACATCTAAATACATCTTTGGGAGTGAATGAGTTAAAACACCCAGATTGTATGCCATTCTATGGCCCTGAGGAATAAACTGACATTTCTGTGTATTGCAACACGTGAGCAGAAAATTAGCATCTGATGCAACGGGCGGCAAAGAAGAGCGCTTTGGTTTGTGTTTCAAGTGCTTAAAGCCAAGATCGATCTCACCTGCAGCGTGAGATTGTGCCGCAGTCCGGAAGAGATGTGCAGCAGCATGGCGCCGGCTTGACGGGTGCGCAGCATCAGCTCCACGTGCCATGGCACGGAGGTCGCTGTCGCCAGGTTGTTCCATTGCAACAGGCTGTTGCCCAGGAAACGCTGCGGGTTGGCCATCACTGTAGAGAACATATCATCTTGATATTGGCTGGAATTTCTAAAGATGTCAAACAACACGTGATGGTTGAACAGTCATCATGCACGATGTCAGAAAATCTCAGGGAGGCACGGCGCCCTGGTGGTGAGGACGTTTGCCTCTCAGGGTTCGAATTTTGGCTCCTCCTCAAAGCGCAATTCATGGCAGGTCGACTAAACTGAAAAAAAAAATGGCGTGTTGAATTTATTCAGTTTTATTTCATCAACTAGTTGCACAAAATAAAATAATCTGGATCCAGATAATTTTTTTGCACCTTGTACTTAGGCCTCTAGTTTCATAGACAGATGCTCATGCCCTAAAAACGGACATATCTTCAATTTCATGCCTTGGAAAAACTAGTGTGTTTGAGAATTGGGCAGATTGCGCTGAGCCATGATGGCCGTTCTGGCGGAACGGGGGCATTTTCTTTTACACGCCCCCGGCGCAGCTGACAATATGGTGACAGAAAGTAGACTAGACATCAGACCACCTATCAGCGGGTCTAAGTTGTGGCGCAGGTGATGTCACGCGATATTGGTGCCACTGATTCTGCGCATTGGTTCTGCGCTTCTCTGATATGTGCTGTGGATGTCATTAAACTTCATTCCCTGCCTCACCTCTTTCACAATTTCTTCCCCCGAATCCGAGCGGGCAGTTGCAGCTGAAGGAGCCCCACAGGTTGACACAGGTCCCTCCATTCAGACACGGGTTGTTGGTGCAGAAGTGTCTTTTGGCGGAACATCCTGGCAAGGTGAACATAAAATAAAAGACATTCATATTCACTTCTGGTGTGTTCCTACTTCATTATTTCATCACAGCAGCAAAGAAGTGAAGATAGCAGACTGTTGCAGTCATTTGCTCCTGATACGCCTTCCCTGCTGTGCTCATTATAATCAGTGCTTGCTCTCTCTCACTTGGCAGCTCTCACGCACACACTGACTACCACACTGAACCAAAGCAAATCCGTCGGAGCTTTTGAGTGTCGAATGTTGTCGCCGCATACCGGGCAGCGTGCCGTTGTTAGCGATGTAGCCGGCCATGTCGACGCGTTGGTTGTCTACACGCAGATTCTTCATGCAGCCCACGAATTGGTGGTTTCGGACAGGAAAGTCTTCTGGGAGTTTAGGGACCCCTCCGAGGAGCAGCGGGCCGGTCAGGTCCAGTGATCTGATGGCACAGAACACATGAACATTTCATACATTGCAGTTCTGCTTCAAAAGATATCATCGGCACTCATTAAAGGAGAAATGCATTAAAAAAAATCATAACAGAAATAGTGCGCAGTGTTGCTATTAGTGCCTGCAGATAAAACCAGCAAAGTAGTAAACATCGTGGAAAAATGTAACACCCTGGAGATGTGGAACTTCATTTCAGGAGTTTACTCCTAATGAGCACACTGCAAAGAAAGTTGTGTGCTAAATTATGGAAGTGAATAATAAAAGTCGTGAGAAGATGCCGCTGCAAGAACTTTATTTACACCACCACTGCAGGAAATTGTATTGATTTATTCTCACTTTTTGCTCCCCGATTGGCTTCCCTGTGCGGAGCAGGTGTAGTTTCCAATCACGTGACCGAATCTCAGAGCCACAGGGTTGTCGCAGTTGTCCACAGTCACCACCACCACCTTCTGGTCGGAGGGACCCTGTGGCAGGCCGGCCTGGTTTACAATGGGCTTTGAGAAACACGGAAAACAAAAATTATCTCAAGATATTGCTTAATTTTTTACAGAATTCTTTACAAAATATTATAGGGAGCTATTTTCCTTGTTAAAAAACACATTCCAAAATGTTTTTTAGGGAGACGAGAACAGATTAATGGCATTTCCATTCATTTCAAAGGGGAAACATTTTTTGAGATACGTACAAGAGTTCTGAGTTACCTGTCCTCTGATATTTGAAATATTTTGGAGACCTTTACAGGTACACGAGACTGCCGAATAATAAGAACAGTTATCAGTCCAATTCAAACCCCAATAATACCGTAATCATATTTTAAAAGTTTATTTTAAGCACATTAACAATTGTGTACAGTACTTTCTAATATCTGTGGCTCCTTTCTGATTTGTTCTTTGTTCATGCAAAACCTTGTGTCCGTCAACCTAGTGGAAAATAGCTTGTTCAGATTGACAGATTAAAGTATAAACGGAAGCACAAGTAGACTCGCACGGCTATTTTAAGACACTGCAGTATTTTTGGTTACGAAGCAATCCTAAATAGCAGTGGCGTTAAGAAAATATTGTATTGTTCTGCCGCATTGTGGCAAAGATTATTTGGTAAATCAGCAGTGATTCCAGCCAGTGCAAAGCTCCACACAGCTTTTTGAGGCAGCTTAGACGACGGCGCAGCTTTGAAACTGGGAAAGATCAGCCACATGATCTTTTGCCTTGAGCCTTTTTCGGCTTGTCGCTCTGCTCCCAAAAATCTGCTTATCCCAGCTGCTGTTGTGCGTTTCGATAATTCATACAACAGCTAACGGCAGCGTATGGCGAGATCACGCGCACACGCACAAATGGTCGACCCTCAGCAGGACATCATCCCTGTCAACAAAGGGTCGTCTTCATTGTCTGAGAAGCCAATTGTGGGGAGGCGGAGTTTGGGGACAAAAAAAAAAAGCAAGAGGGTGGAGGGGGTGTGGTCTGCGGGGGCCAAGAATGACGATCCTATCAATAAAGGTCACGAACTCTTTTCAAACTGGGCAGTTTCTCTGAGGTCACGCCAAGCTCATTTTAACTCTAAGCATGGGTTCAAGCTGCTGCTGCAAACATTGAGCAAAGAAATGACCAAGCCCGCCTAATAACGCCCCTCCCGTCACCCCCCCCCCCCTCCACCCCCGCAGCGCAGCTGACCGACCGGTCGGTCCGCAGGAGTGTACGCGGCGCTGCTTTGTCAGCTGGTCAGACAGGATTTAGCAGGACTTAGCCCATCTCATACGCAGAGATGAGACGTCCAAGTGGTTTGAACTCGCTCGGTACTGGCAGCTTGTGAATGGACGCAATTGTCTTGTTGTGATTGTCTTACTGGAACCAAAATAGATCGACTTCATCACTCAGTGACTTCTCTCGAATACGAGCTATCATCTCGCTATTTGCTGGTGTCTCATGTTTGACCAAGGTATATAAGTACTTTTTTTTTTTTTTAGATGGTCTGCCTTTTTATTTCTTAAATTTCACAAAACAAGGGAGCCTCACAAATCGGTTTATGAACAAAGTTCCTGTACAAATGAATAAATACATTAAAAAAAATAAATAAAACTATGCTACCCCCATACCGATGATTAAGTTCTTTTAAAATATTTCAAAAAATATTTTTCCAAAATCTTGTTCTTGAGCTTTATGTTCCATTTGTAATTTTATCAAGCTGCTTTTTATTTTCTTTACTTGGCTTTGCTTTTTACCGTTTTAAATTCTTGTGTACGTGTGCTTGTTTATTTCTTCACTTTTACTTTTTTTTTAACAATTATTTTGAATGTAAATGTTGTACTTTTATTTATGTGAAACAGATATGTGTATGAGATTCGCTATATAAATGAAGCTGCCTTTCCTTCCCAGAACTTCTCGCATGTGAACAAGATATAATAACCCGATACCGTGCTGCCATATTAATAAAATAGCCTCATACTCAATTCACATGTTTAAAGAGTTGTTTAGTGTATGACAAAAACCACAGAGGAAGGCCAGAGCCAAGATTTAAAAACCCAGAGCCCCAGAACTTTGAGGTTGACATGCTAACCATTATCCACTGCGCTAGCACATGAATAACATGAGTTCTGTATTACAAAACTACTGCTTTTTGCACGAAGTTGGTTTCTTAAACTGTAGGATGTAGTGCTAGTGCAAATAAGTTTAGCTCGACCGTGGTGGTGTTCCACGCTGTATTGTGTGTGATGATAATAGTTGTTGTAATTTGGAGTGGTGAAGTATTCATATTCAGAACTGTTTTTAATGTTGCCCCTTTTATGCCGCTAAATACCGCAACCAAAATATTCCATTCTCTTAGCAGGCTCTGTTCGTGTCCCAGTGCTATTTTCTTTTTTCCGTCAAAATGTTAAGCATGTGTTTGCCAATGTGTTACATGTGTGTAAATTGTATCATTGGGCACGGAAATTGACTTGTGGTCTACCCCTATTTGTGAGTACAGTTGTAGACCACATTTAACTAGAGGGTGGTTTCCAAGCACAGCAATAAAACTTCTGAAACAAACAAACAAAACATGTTCAAGACTGAGTATTGTGACTTCAGAGATTTCTTTTGGAAAATATGTTTGAAGAGAACACTAGTCAACAGCAAATTTTAATCAGAGGTGTGTATTCATATAGAAAAGTGTTTCTTCACAGTCCCTGGTTATCCGGGGCAATTATGACATAGCTAGCTAGCTAGCTAGCTAGCGATGCCTTTGGATGCCTCTTCTCTGTGGAATGAATGCAGCTTACAGGGACGTGAAAAAGCACATGTACAGTAATATATGGGCCGCCGTTTCTTGTTTCAGATACATTAACGCTTTTGATGAAAGACTTGTTTTCTCAGGCGTGGAATCAAGCACATCTATCCATCCATTTTCTCTCGCGGTTGTCCTCATGAGGATCACTTGTGCACTGAGGCCTATTTCAGCTGACTTTGGGCGGATATGAGAATAATACGGTGACTGTTTTAAATAATACCACTTTTACAATGTCAGTCAAAATGAAGCATCATTCTGTTTGGGAAAGAGGATGTGGTTTTTTTTTAGATACATTATCTTTTGTGTGGGAAGTCATTGGACTGTGCTAATGGCTAGTGGGTCTGTTTCACTTCCAAAATGTCTTCATACATTGAGTCCTTTCAAGTCAAAGCCATTCATCCTGAGCTTGTTAAGTCAACTGGTTCTTTATTTTTTTTTTTTTCAGCAGCCCCGGCCAGTGTGTTACAAATTTGTCGATGATGAAAAAGGCAAACAAGCCGTTTGAATCGGCCGGTGATCAAATCATCCGACATGCTCTTTTTTTTTTTTTTGTCATCCACGGTGTTGCCCTCACCCCACCTCCCGTCTCTTGTGAAAGGTCCGGAACAGGCAGCGCTCCAGATTGGACGCTCCCTCGCTGACCTCTGCTGTCATCAGTCACGGCTGTTGACTCGCCAATAATGACTGACTGTCAGGATGACATTCGGCCACACAAAGGCCCATCCTGTCAGCACTGATTGGAATGTACATATTTGCTCAAGTCTGACATTGGCTGCCCATGACAGGAGGATTATGGGAATATGAGTTTCTTAAAAAAAAAAAATTTAAAAAAAAGGGGGGGTGGGAGGTGAGCAAAAGGAGCATGAGAGAAGTCACACGCGCATATGTGATCTAAGATTGACTGGAAAAACCATAGCAACAAGAGAGCTAGCCCCTGAAGCGCAGTGTCGCCGTTCAAAGCCCGAGTCAATACTTCTCGTCGCTTTTCTTCCGCTGCTCTCCTGCTCTCCCGAGAACACAGAGTGAGGAACCTTCCCCGGGGCCGCATCATTCACTGCCCATGGACCCAAAGGAAGCAGAACCACGCACAAAGGCTGCGGTCATTGCCATTCTCCACAGCCCTCGCTGCCATGAAAGCCACATTTCAATCTCAAACGCAGCCCTCCCCGACACTTGGGCCCCACCCCCTGCTGATAGGGATGGGTCACCGTGGGGTACCTCCAGTGGGAGGAGCCACGCTTATACCTCAGCCAGTCGCCGGGCGAGGGAGTGTTGGTCAGAGGTGAAGCTATTGGGTGATGTTTAGTTGTGCGTAAGTCAGGGAATCAATCTTAATTTTTCTTCTCCATAAGACATTATGGGAAATGATTAATACTTTGCAGGAACAGTTAAGAGACATTTACTTTTCTGCTCCGAGTGCAGGAAGCAAGATCCAGTATTTAAGTAATCCTCAACTACCGTGCTTTGTAACTTTAACGTGGGCTTAAAGTTAGTCAGGTGAGCCGTAGGGAATGATCACATTTCAGAACATCTATATTAATTAATCAAACAATGTCTTTGTTCATCTATCTATGACATCAACATAGAGTGACAGACAGAACAATTAAAATGTCTTGTTTTTTGAAAATAGTTCACTTATAACTATTAGGCTAACGATATTTTCTTCCACCTTCACTTCCTGTGTGTTGAATGTTGAGACGTCCAAAAACTTGTGACCATAGAGCGTTACAGACTTTTACAAAACGATTATATAAGGACATGGGAATGCTGATATGGTGTAACAATTTTCAGCTTTTGTAACTAGTGGACTAAAGAGTCCATAATGGGTTGCTGGCAAAAGGACAAGCTTTCCCACCCCCTTCATCACTTTTGTGGGCACAGCCGTGCTATCATGGACATTGAATAGAAAATGTAAACTGCAGGGTGTGTGTGTGTGTGTGTGTGTGGGTGGGTGGGGGGGGGGACAGCTTTATAATGCAAAGTGGCTTCCTCAATGGCCTAAAATGTGACATTCCGTCTGGGACAGCAAAGACAGACAACAGGTCTGTACATTCCTCACTGATTGAGATGTTGACTTGTTGGTATGGAGAAGTGCGCTAGTCACAACATCTTCAATCTGAGCGGGTCTGCAAAAAATAATACCCACCACCCTCACAATTAAACCAACTAAATCCCTTGGCAGCTTTCCAGATTAGCATCATGTCAGCAGCCATTGTTTGGTGACCCTGACGGGACGGACCAACACAGTCGCTTCACTCCCGCTGTACTTGTTCGAGCATCTTACTGGCAAGGCTTGCCACTTTTTTTTATGGAACGTTTCACGGAATCAGACCCGTCTGACAGACATTTTGATAATCCGGGATTTGTTTACTTCGGTCTGTGTTCCGTCTTATGTTCCGTCTTATGTCAACTCTGCGTCGTGCAATAACTAAAAGGAGCGAAGTTAGACAAATCAGACCATACCTTGTTGTAGTAGTGGACCTCCACCACATGCCACTGACCGTCGCTCACCCCGCCAACAATAAAAGGTGAAACGGTGGTCTTTGTTTCACCTGTGGAAAAAAGATCAATAATGAGTGGATACTCACAAAAACTTGGGGATATTCGGACCATTGTAAATGTTTCTTAGAAGGTCCAATTAAGTTCACCCGTCGAGGTTCAAGTTAGTTTCATCCTGAAACTTTCACTAAAAGTCCAATAATCCAAACATTTTGTGAGCAGCGTAAAAGTTTTTGCAGGTCTGCAGAAGAATTGAATGTTACCTGCAGAAAAAGTGACTTGAATCTGTTCATTGATGATTTCCATGGCAATGAAGTCGTGTTTCTCATTGAAGCGGCCGTTGTACAGCAATAAACCGTTGGGCTCTTTCGTGGCAAATCTAGCACCAAAAAAATAAATACAATTAAAAAAACGGAATTGCTAGGTCATCAATGTCTTACAATTGTTGTTAAAAGTGTTCATTGGCGTAATTGAAGTAATCTTTTATTCTCTACTTCAAAATTCCACACCACTGCTAACTACAACCACGGTCAGAATACTTCATAAAATTCGACGTGCAAGTTCTGCCCCTTCCCCTCTCGCATGATGCTGATCAAGATTGGCGCTTCGATAGAGATGATGGGGCGCATTACAAATAACTGATACCAAGTGACGAGATTAGCGGGAAAATTTTACAGCAGAGCTCTCGCCCAAGACACATAAAGGAAGTGTGCCATGAATAACGATGGGCGCATTAAACAACGCAGAGGTAAGAAAATCTAGGCCGACGTCAAAGGAGCTGAGTGGGTTGGACGTGGCGGTGAGTGAGTTGGAGGATCGGGGTTGCGCGGGGGGGGGGGGGGGGGGGGGGGGGGGGGTGCATCATTAGCGTACGGAGGGAGAAGCGGGAAGGAGGAAGTCAGTTTCAGCAGATTATTGAGCAGATGTTTGTAGCTAGAGCACTCAGACGGTACATCTAGAACATGGGTGTCAAACTCAAGGCCCGGGGGGGGGGGGCAGATCCAAGCCGCCACCTCATTTTATGTGGCCTTCAAAAGCAAATTATGTGCATCAACTACAGGTTCAAAATTGCAAATAGTCTTTACTTTTAAAAACATTGAGATTGCAAGCATTTTTTTTCTCTTTATCAATCCCCTTTCAAAATAGATCTTTTAATATTTGAACTAACACTTGCCATTGTCCTGTGATTTAAAAAGTTGTTTTTCCAATTTGTTGTGTTTATGTAATCTGAGGCGATCGTAAATTTGTTTGGGTTCAAAGACATAATGGCCCTCAACAAGAAAACTTAATTGCAATGCGGCCCACGACAAAAATGAGTTTGACACCCCCGAGCTAGAACGAAGGCGTGAAGGGCAAACAAACTTGACAACAACAAATTCAACAATTCAAGGCTAAATTTATGCTGATTGATATCAGCTATTACCTATTTTAAAATTGGCAAACCCCGCCGTAAAGGCAAAAAAATAAATAAATAAAACGGCCAGCATGTCTTGAGCTAAGGTTGGCGGCGGTTTGGCGTTTTGCTCAAAGACGACATTCGCGTTCTGATCCCTAATGCAGCTCCCGTCGTCTTCTTCAGACGTCTTTCGCAACTCCCACTTTCAATGGCGGCGCTCAGACGACATGAGCAGCTGCCTACCCCCTCTTGTACTTGTAGCCCGATTGCCGCCAACCCCACATGTATGTGATGCTAATGGCGCAGCGTTGTTTAAGGGGAGGGGAGCCGCGGGGCACGACAATGTCGGCCTGCTTATCCAGAAAAGCTCAATCATAACCTTGGAGGAGAGAGGATGGCGATTAAAAACGACAGTGGACAGAATTCAGAAAACGACCTCATAAAATCACAAAAAGCCATCTAAAATAATATTCGGATTCTCTCACTCGGCAACCCTTTCTTCGTCTTTGTCGTGTCAATTTAAAAGGCTCCACTACCTTGACCCCTCCTACCCCGCCCCCTAACCCCCAAGGGCCCTCGGAACTATGAAAGTAATCAGCTGGAAGTAACCACGCACATCACTTTGTGTCGCATTAGGCACTCATCAGTAAAAAAAACAACCAGTCTGCCCTTATGTGGGGAACCATGTCACGCGATGCCAACATGCTACAATGCAGATGACGTGTGCACTGAGGAAGAATAAAGAAGGAACCTTTACTCATTGGGGCATGTGTACTGTACGTAATACTAAACTGCGCTGTAGGCGACACTGTACATCTGAACATTCCACAAACACTGGATGGATTGTTTTGAAATAACTGTGCTAATATAAGGTCACTAGCGGGTTTATTTTAAGACATTTTCCCATTATTGTATAATTCTTATCCATATGTACAAACGTTATTTTGCACATTGGAGTAGTGGCGAGCATTACTTGTTCTCCTGCAATTGCCTCAGGCTCTGAGTATCGGCACCTTTGACGTCGCTACTTCTGTGATCTGCCACTGAAAAGTAAAACACTTTGCAAACTGGTCAGGGCAGTTCTCCATCGTAAAAAAAAAAAAAAAAAGATGGTCATCTGAGCTGGGCTTAAAGGAGTGTTGGGCCCAGAAGGATCACAAGGGGGATATTATTTTCAACTACGGGCATTGTGAGGGTCAACCCCCTGTCAGGCAGGTGAAGCGGTGATGTAAGCATGGTAGTTGTCACATTCCCTCTGATGCCATCTGAGATACTTGGCAACATCTGTCGCGTTTGGCTTTCAAAACGCTTCTATCGCCCATTCCATTAGATGAAAGATGAATTTTCTGCTCATCAACTGGCAACTTTCGAGGCAAAAAAAAAAAAAAATTGCTACAAACTATAGATACTGCATTAAATGTCACCTCTACATTGATTGCAGGATCTCGCCTCCACAAAAATACACTTTTCCCTTTTTCCACTAGCCATAAAAGCAAGTCCGCAGATGTCATGCGCTCGATTGGTTCGCCGCGGCTCCGCATTTATTTTTAGGTAGAATGTGACACTGCAGCGGCTCCACAGAAAAGGCCTGATGTTCAACGATATCCTGAGAGGTGTGTGGAGGTGGATGAGCACTGAGTCACACTGCGCAAAGAGCAATGGAGGTGAGACAGACAGTACAAGTGATATCGAGTAGATGATACAGGTAATGCGGTTGATATGCGGAACAGGAGTTTTGCAGGTGATGATGATATAATTAATATACACAAATAGTCACACACAAGTGAACTGTACTTAACAAATGTACTGGACTGGATAGAGAAAACGTTCAAGCCGCTGTCACATTATTTACAGTTTTTAACATTTAATTCAGTGATTCTTTCTATTACCACTAGGGGGTGCAAATACAAATAAATCTATGTTGCATCGGAGTCCCGTTCCAACTCCCAGCGAAATTTCTTCAGCGAGCCTCCTCTAATTGGGTCACGTGACTCCCACTAACGCTAGTCTGGCGGGCAAAACAGGTGCTATCAATACGTGATGCGAATAACGCAGCTTACGTGAGCGAAACGGTGAAATGGAAGCGTTGGCGGAGACCCTTAAAGGTGAGGAAGGAGTTTGGGGGGAAGTTGCGGGTGGTCATCTCGCAGTAAGGCTTCTCGTAGCCGCCCGACGGACATTCGCACTTGAACCCGCCCACCAGGAGGTTCACGCACACGCCGGTATTCTTGCAGACTCCCGCAGCACAACGGCCGGAGCGTGACGACAGCTCACAACGCTCACCTGAGACAAAGAGAAAATGAAATAATCAGAATAATAATATTAATGACAATGACAATATGTATTTCCCAAATGTGTAAGATGATCATATTATTGATACAGCGCCTAACAGTGTGCGTATTCATCATCAGCATGTCTTCTGTGCTTATTTCCCGACATTTTCCACTGAGCTTTCAATCAAGCGTCGCAGCTCCCTTTTCCTGCGCTGGAATGTGCGTCAAAGTTGGAGAGTCGCGCAGCGAGTGAAACACTGGCCGCCCACATCTTCAACATACACTCACCTTTCATTTGGGATCATAAATCATGCTCCACGAAAAGTTTGCTTAAGAGCTGCTGGGGTGTGCGTTCAAGTCAGTCGGGGGGTAAGCCCACGCGATGCTGGAAGAGACCGACATATTCTACTCTGGCTTCAAACAACTGCTTCCCTTCAATCCATCTATGATCGAAACCGTTTGTACTCGCTAGGGGTGCAGGTGAGTCGAAGCCCCTTATGGGACGTCTACACTCTTCCAAGCGTCCCCGCGCTGCTAAGCTGCCGCACCGACGTTGCCAGGTGAGTGCGACACCAGGGTGCAGAGCTCAGAGTGACAAATGCTCCCCCCCCAATCTCCTGATTAATAATTCAAACAAGTCACTATAAGCAGGGACCGCGTGCGAGCGTTAGCTGCCGGCATAAATCATTAAAGCGGCAAATTGCGCCCTTTAATGTTTACTTCATGCTTGCATAAATGATCAATGCAATTGGAATATGAGTCTCTGTTAAATTATGGATTAAAAAAAAAAGTCATTTTGTTATTCCCCAACGCATCGCAAAGTCACAAACATTGACAAACGGGAGTCAGTAGTTAAGCAGAATAAATTCAAGGGCAGCAGAAAATATTAGACAACTCTGAGGGTGTGCTCAGGCCCTCCCAAAAAAAAAAAATGCAGAGGACTTGCTTGGTTCAAATTGATAAAATACTTGACTTGACTATAACTTGGACTCACTACTTTTCGAAAAAAAAACAAAAAAAAAAAACTGCAGTCTGATGCGCTTCCTTCTGCACTTAATCATGACAGCTTTAACAGTTTTGACCGAAAAGCATCCAGACTTGAGGCGACAAAATATCGGATGACTCCCGCGGAGTGAAAAAAAAATGGCGTTTTGTCCAAGAAAGTGAATAGAGTTGTTCTCATGTTAGTTCCCACACTTAAAATTGATTATCAATATGAAATATATCAGCTGCTTTGTGGACAGACCAACAGAATGGATTTGTGACAACATTTTAAAATTGACCATATTTGGACATGTGGTTTTTGAAGCCACCTCCTGAAGCATTCAGATTATGACTTGATTTACGACTTGCTTCAGCAAAGTCACAATTCGACTCCAGTCGCTTGATTTTTGCCACAATCATTTTGAAAATTGAAGTTTCCAACTCACACATATGTGACATAATCCCACCTCTGGTAATGCGTTACCAGGTTTGCCTTAATGAGATAAAGACGCGCTAGAGGAGATTTCCTCAGAGACGTAAACGCGAGTGGGGCGTCGTCAGGTTGCAAGGTAGCAGGAGCACTGATGACCCTCTCCAAGAAGCACCGAGCTCAACTTTTAATTCCACACTTGAGAGCTACAATGAGGTCAGCGTGAGGATGCGCAGCTCCTGATTGGGACATGATCGCTATGAGGCACCTTTGGCCCTCCTGCGAACAAGCAATAATGTGCAATCGGTGAAAATCTGTGACGTAGAAAGTCAGCATTAGGAAAAAAAATAATAATCATGTTAATTTTGCTTGTATCTTCTAATCCACCATCTTGAATTGTCAACCAGGATGAGACACGTTTTTGTAATCTTCTCTCAGAATACACTGAAGTGGTTGTTATTGTTTGGCAGCAGTGTCATCTGCATTTGAAAACAAGATTTGTTCCGAAATACATTCAAAGCCGGAAAATGAATTTTGGATGAAAGTATGAATGCAAGCTGCATGACAAGCACAAGCGGGGTGCCAGAACGCTGTGAAGAAAGTAGGGAGAGGGGCGGGGGAGGAGGGGAGGGGTGTTCTCTCACAACTCGCTGTGTTCTTGTCGGTTCACTGGGTTGCATGATCGTGATTCAAATGAAGACTTTCCACGATTGCAAATTCACACTTGCCTCTCTGCAAGTTTTTGAATGTTGTCGTTACTTGTTCCCAACAAGAACGCTGACTTCTCACGAGTATCATTTTTTTTTGGAATACATTAACACTTTTGCAGACCTCAGCAAAACACATCACTTCAGGGCGGCGGGTATTGACTGATTTTAGAACTGATTATTCTGTCAATTATCTCAACCAATAAAATGATTAATAAAAAAAAAAAAATCACTTATACCCTCTTGAAATGTTTCATTTCAAATCTTTGGATATTGATAAATCACACAAACAATTTTAATCACCGCTACATTGCACTGAACTTTTACACCACTGCATAATACAGTTCAGTCACAATAATAACACCACAACTGAAAAACTTCAACTTCCTTTTCTTTTTAAATGCTGAATTTTAGCATTGAATCTTATTAACATTTGAAGTTGTAATTTCAACAGTCCTGTGATTGTAGTTGCTTTTATTTTCATTATGCAAGGTGATTACCCATGTCATCGCCAACTACAAAACAACTCAGAGGATGAAAATCTTTCACTCTGTCCTTCTGAAGAGTGTTTAAAATGATGGCAACATTTTCTCCCCCCCCCCCCCCCCCCCCCCCCCAATCACTACCATCTGGCAAACGCCTACGGTCCAACAGATCCAAACCACACACACGCATTCACACATCCATGCACCCACCACCAACACTGAACTATTCCTCAGATTGTTCATCCAGCTTTAATTGCAGCACTGAGCCATGCGAACCACACAATGCGAGCGCTTTGATCAACACAATGTTGGGAGAGGAGAAAAAAAAACAACACATCGAATAAAACCTGCATGAGTGACTGTGACAGAATGACAGATTCAGAACCCCTCCTTCAACATTCCCCCCCCCCCCGCCCTCCCCATTAACTGGTGAAAATACCCGTCTGCTGCTTACAGGGGAAAGGAGTGAAAATCCACCCACTTTCACCCACTCTCATGACAATTCCCATTGAAAGTGCCCGCAGTTCAGCTCTGACACCCACAACCGTGCACGAGAAGATGTAAGTGCCACTCAACCTGGTGATGGGGCCCACACATTCGGACACTATTTCAGGTGGCGCTATAAAATGCAGCGCCTGAAATAAAACGTTGGAATGTTGGATTTGGAATAATGGAATGGCGTGTTCTTGTAAGGGGGAGGGGGGGGCATTGGTGGGCAGGAAATATGTTAAGAATATCAGTCAACAGCAGTCAGGTTTCGTTCATGGGACAAATGTTTGACGCATTTCAGTATGTTCTGCTGTTCTGGTTAGCAACGGAGTTCACTCATGAAAATGGACTCTTCAATGTCGGGGAGTGAGCAATAGAGTCGATCATCGAGTCCAAACTTTTTTTCACCCATGGCAACATAGAGAAATATGAAAGGAGGAGGTAGGCCTCGTCACCTTGCGTGTATGAACAATACCAAAAAACACTTCAATATGTATAGTTCAACATATGCTAAGCAGCTCAGCGTGTTTTAAAAAAACAAAAAAACAAAAACGTTTTAATCTCAATCTATGTTATGTTAAAATTGAAATCTCCCAAAAACATTGTGCCCTATAATTCAAATTATCATTATTATTTTTTTGGGTGAAATGTCGAAAGATAGCACACAATTTTTAAAGCATTTTCTTGTAACAGTTTGAATGTGTCTAATGATATTATTAGAACATGGGACGAGCCAACAAAAAACATGAAGCGGACAGCAAAATGCCTCCCTTGGACACCCAAGATCATAAGTGTTTCCACCATTTTTTCCCCACTCTATTTGTGGAAATTTGCACCAAAGTGACTCTTTGAAACAAGGGGCTGTATTTCCGTGAACGGCGTATACAGTATCTGTGGCGTGGCGCAACTCTGCACAAAGGTGGCGGATCTGAGAGAGGTAGAACTGTGACGCTGTGGGAGTGGTCACAGACAATTTCAATAAGAGAGGCTCATCTTATTAATTGTGGCGCGCCAGTCACTCCACGACAGTCCCGACATGGTCTGAACACACATTTGAGGAATACATCTATTTGAGGAATACATCAATAATATACTGATAGTCTGATTGTGAATAACGTACTTAATACTGGTAGACGGAATATTTACAATATGGAATTCAAATCCGAAATAACAAATAAACAAAGCCTTTATGTACTTAAGAGCAATTAATATGCCGCTTCAAAACTTAAGTCCATTTTTGGCCTACTTTACCTTCCAATAAATAGGATGGGACGTAATCCCCATGATATTCATGCTATATTGATTAACATATTTTATTTTGCGCGTCTCTCTTTTTGCAAAATGAATATGAATGAGCCACTTTTAACACAGTTGAGAATGTCAGCGTTTTTGGACTGAATATTCCTGCGGCAGTTCTGCTGCCGACAGTTCCGCTCCTTCATCATCACTGAAAATGGAAGCTTGTGTCGCAACATACTGCATGCGGCATGTCGTATGTTCCTTTAGTGTGTCACCACAATGCATTCATCAGCAAGGACATATTGCTGTCAAATCAATGTAGAGTTCCTGCCGCATCTCAGGATGAACATTCAAGTGTGGGGGGTGAATACCTTTGCAGGTGAACACACTGCCTATTTATAGACGTGCTGAGACATAAGTTGCATCAGGAAAAAAAAAAAATAGCCGAACAGTGTTACAAGCCAACAATACGCTTTCTAAAAGTCTGCTATCTCGCTGCTCTATATTCACCTATCGCGAGTGGGTTCGGAATGCGTCCCCAGTGATACACGAGAATTCTATTTCAAATTTCTATTTCGCTAAAGCCATTTCCTGGTTGACAGAGAGCTGTGTGAGGCCCACCTGTGTAGTCGTCCGTGCACTCGCAGGTGAAGCCTCCCTCTCTGCTGCGACACACACCGTGAACGCCACAGGGTTTGGAGTAGCACAAGTCGATCTCGGTCTCGCAGTAGTCTCCCGTGAAACCGGCGGGACAGCGGCAGCGCAGGCCGGCAATGGGGTGGATGGGCCTGAACAGGATGGTGTCGGATGCCACGAAGGGGGCCAGGCTGTCGAACTTGAGCACGGACACGCACTTCATGTAGTTCTCACAGGGCTCGCGCAGGCAAATGTTGTCATCAAAAGGCAGAACTTCCTGGGAGGAGATCTGAGCCAGAAGACTGCGGTTCAGGTACAGCCTCTCCTGGAGCTCCTCGGAGCCGAAAAACTCCGACCCTCCGCCTTCGGCCCCTCTCCCGGTACCGTCTTCTCCGTGCTCGCCGAGCACCGGAAGACGCTGGGCGGCGTCGCCTGGCACGGCCACGGACAGGCTGACGTTGAGGATGCGGGCGCTGACGTCGGTGTCGTCCTGAATGTTAAAGATGACGACGTCTTCGGGGGCTGCAGAGAGCACGCGGGCCACACCGTCCAGGAACTGAGTAAGCAGCAGGGAAAGGAAGTGCTCCTGAGAGGTGTTGGCGAGCCTCAGCGTGATGCTGTTGGACAACATCTCATCTGTGATGATTGTGACCTGAAGAAGGCACTGGGCTGACACGGAGTGTACGCCATCTACACAAACACACAAAGCAACATAATGTGTTTGTTAGTGAATATGTCACAACTGAAAAATCAAGTCTCATGCTGAGCCAAAAGCCAAGAAAAAAAAAAAAACAGCACTAATCTGTCCCTGAAGTTGGGATGTTGTGTAGTTTGGCAGAGCGCAAACAGTTCTTCAAAAAGAACGTTTGCTTGCTTCAAACCATTTATTGACGCACCCAGTTGAAGTTTACAGCAACCCTAACACAAATAAAAAAAGAACTACACATTATATATTTAAGCAAACACACAGCTTTGTGTTGGAGAAATCAGCTAGCGCTAGCTTAACGCCAGCACAAAATGAACACAATAAAATGTCTGACGAATAGCATCGATGTCACAGGACAACATTTATCGATTTGAGTGAATCTTACATCCCATCTTTAATAACATTTTGTGTTTTGAACAATATTTGATTAAAACAAAATATAATTATCATCATAATTACAAGACAATGTCACTATGAAGGATTGGTACTTCGTATCGGCAAGCTCTCAATTGAACATACTTGTACGCGTACTGAAAAAGGTGCTAGCACCGCATCTCTATCGAGTGCACAACTTTAGAAATGACGAAGCTTTTGAATCTTTGATGAAATGAAGTTGAAGAAATTGTTTTCCTTGACCAAAACGCACATGTGGTCCCCCTTCACCCTGTCATTTCCAAGAGTTGGCCATTAAAAAGCACAAAATAACCGGGCACCATTTTTGACCGACTGTGTGATGAAATTCAAGTTTTCAAAACAATAATGCGGATTAACACTCCCTCGCATGTCTATGTTCACTCATGCAAATGAAGCCAAACCAGAGTTCACTTGCAAACAAACGAGACCAACTCTTAAGTAGCAGGTTTCAAGTGATATTGTTCACACTTGACCGAATGAACCGCACCGTTGAAGCGATTGCGCTGAAGCCCCGAGCGCACCTGCCAAGTGTGAACACTGCCTACAATAGGACGACGCTTCTATGAAACACTTTCCTCAAATTCTCAGTTCAAAAGAAGAGTTTATCTCCCGCTATGCCTTCAACAAATGATAATAACGTACCCCAGGCCCAAGAAAGAACAAGCTTATGTTTCCTTTCATTACATCCCAACTCCTAATCAAGAATTTTACGCTTGCATTGAGTGCAAAATTCCTCCTTTCTTTGTCCGGAAGCAGAAATGCTTCTTCATTTTACATGCCAAGTCTCCAAGTTCAACAGTTGATGCGTTTCTCAGCCTTGGTCAATCACTTGTCTTGTCTCCTCTTGTCCCCATACCACATCGTGTAAACGTTCACCTTCAATAACTCCAATTGTTTGCTTTTCACCGCTGGTGTGCAGTCTTTTCAAGTCCGTCATGTCCAAAAGTGTAACGTTTGCGATGTGCCACAAAGGTAAATTTCAGCTTGTGTTTTTATTTATTTGCATCACTCGAATGAATTTTGAGAAACAGTTTGGAAAGATCATATAATCCAGTTTTTGGTGTATGATGTTGACATGATTTTGGGGTAGTGTTGTGTTGAAGTCGCCAGATGTTGATATTTTACTTCCTAAAAAGAGGTCATTTTTGACTGTATTGTTCAAGTTAATCTTGATGAAATTTCATAATAGGCCCTACCTCAAGTCCACAGGCAGCAAACACAAAACCAGTTCAATCAACTCAAACGTGTGGTGAAAACAGGCCCACCGCCTTCCCCACTCCCAAACAATCAATGGGCAGCTTTGTTTGAGGAGCCTGGACGCCGGCCACAGGGGAGAACCTGTGTGCACAACTCGCGCAAATAAACAGAAAACTTCCCAAAGTTACCAGATCACCATCTGGCATCGGGCGAGTTGAAAAAGTAGGATGCCAGGCGAGAGGGAGAGGCAGGACGAAGAAGAAGAGGAGGAAGAGGGGCAGGAGGGGGTTCTCAAAGAGGAAGCAAAACAGAAGCATGTTCGACACGGTTCTAATCCCTCTGTTTTCAGTCAAGAGCCTCCGACACAGCAATAATACATGGCCCAAGTGGAGGAAGTACAGAAACAAGCGAGACTAATTCACACTGTACTGTCAACACACGCGTACGTGCACACACTCCCACGCGCGCACACACACACACACACACCTGTGTACATGAGACAAATGCTTGCACATAAAGAAGAACAAATACTGTATAACCACAAAACACTGAATGAAGACCTTCAACAGACACACAAGTTCAACTGATGATTGCGGTAATGCCGAAACATGGCTTGCTATTATTTTTCACATTCCCCAAAAACTGGGAACACTTTTTTTAACTGAATTTTTGTACAGCTCTCGTTTTTTGCTCTTGCCTGCCCAGGGATCCTAACATTACGGCCGGTGAGCGTCCAAACATCGAAACACCAGTTATCACAAGGTCACATTGTGACAACACAAAACATTAAATAACCGAGGATACTCAGCAAAATAGCAAACGTTTGATCGCCTGCGCCCGCTTTCACCCGTTTCATCCATTCGTGCTTGTCGGTGCTATTTCGGTGCACCTTTGAGGCCAGCGTAACGACGAGTGTTGAACGCAGACAACAGGACAAGGACTTCTTTAGATTTTCTATTTATTGAAGAAGAAAAGTATACAAAAAAGGCGTTTCTTTGTTTCTCTTAATTTGTTTGTTTGTGGTTTGGTAAAAAGACGATATCGCTTCGGGCGTGAGCTGGCCTCATGTCCGGCTCACTCCTTCTCCGCAATGTTGCCAGTCGCGTGACGTGATAACAAGTAGTTCCGTCAAACAAATATTCTAACGAACGACAGAAATATTTTAAACAAATTGAATCTAACGTCTGCATAAAATAATAATGACAATAATCTCAATTTGGTTATGAATTATACCAATTGAACATGTCAATACTGCACGGCACATGGAACGCATCACAAAAAAATCGACCAATATTAAATTGGCAGCTACATTGCTCATTATGGCCGCGTTTCTGCAATGACAGTATAGCCCGATAAACAGCTCTCAGTAAAGAGGGGCTTTTAAAGGGTCGCCCGAGTATGAGGACAGACATGGCCTTAATTATGCCCTCTGCCAACGCGCATTCTTGGATGGAGGGCTCGGGCACAGCTCCAGGCGTGGATGCAACGCTGGGAAAGTGAGCACGAGGCGAATCTTCTCTGAAAGGAAGCAGACCATCCTTCAAATGGGTCATTCTCCATGGAAGGATTCTCCGCGCAGGAAGAGGGAGGGGGAAGCAGGGCCTTTTTGGGCCAAATGAGGGACATTTAGATCCCAGACCTGGAGTGTGACGCTGCTTTCACTTTGGACCTTTGTGGGCTTCTGGGAGCCTCTCGGCTACAAAGTGGCACCAGGGAAAAGATTAAACGCACAGTGTGGTTTTGGGACGGCCCATGGCAGTACACGGAACCAAGTGTGTGCATACGTGTGTTCATGCACACATCGAAATATGTAAGCAGGTGTGGTTATTTGACATTTAAGTTATGGAAAAGACAAAGCTGCCTGTTTATAGAGTTCTTGACCGAATTATACTATTTGATTGTGATGTCAAATCACAGATTTTGCTTGTTGCTGACTGTAAATGTCTCAATGACAAGAAAGATTAAAGTTCTGGTCAGATGGGCCATGATTATACACAGTTCTTTGCAAAGCAGTCTTCATGTTGACATCGATAATTACGGAGGACAAAGCATTTTCATTGCAGCATTGCTAAAACAACAAATGTGACTTTTACACAGTAGTATATGAATACATATATCCTTGCGGGTAATACTATATTTAAGTCTTCAGGAGGGCTTAATGGTCGTGATAATTGCCTGCTGAGGGACAGGCAGTGAGAGAGCGAGCGAGAGAAAAGAAATCGGGGAGACCAGCCTAATTAGTCCACAAAGTTACCGTCCAGTGTCCCAGCGGATTCCCAGAAAATGTCAACCAAGTCATGGTGGATGAAGAGCAGAAAGGCACTGTGACCAAATGGCGGCGGAAAGAGACATCAGCAACCACCACGCATCGTAGTAACTCACAGGCATCTTTAAAAGGCCCCCTCTCAAAGAAGATGTCAATGATCGAAAGCTTGACTCTATATTAGTTTTTCGCGGATGGTTGTATTCATGGAAATGATAGACATACACTCACGTTACAGATACAAATTGTGTGTGTGTGTGTGTGTGTGTATATATATATATATATATATATATATATACACATTTTTCGAAAAATTTCTATACATTTGCAGTCGACAAAAAAAATGTTCTGATACCACAACATCGATATCATTTTAGGACAATAACTGGCACAGACCCACTTTCAAAATCTATTTTCTTCCATTTTTCACTGCTTTGGACACAGCAAGTGAGTGGTTTGAGTGTGAAACTCTTTCGGCAATTGTACGTCCAAATCACAGATCCGTGGCGCACACGGCAATCGGACACACAACAGTGTTGACCTGAGAGAACAGTCCCTTTGGGGCCATTTTGATTTCATTAACAACCAAATACTTGAAGCGGCCTCTAATGCGATATATGTATTACTTAGTGGGAGTGCTCTATGTCCTTTTACAGACACAACATTACTTAACGGGTAGGAAACGTGATGTTTTTTATGGCTACTTTGTGAGTAGTGCTTAGAGGTGCTGAGGCTTGTCAGCAAAGGGCCAGCTGAACTATCCAACTGTAAATCTGGTCAAGTGTTGTTGCTTTAGGCAGTACACTTGTTTAGAGATCCAGATGAGGGTTCCACATTTTCCCCGGGGCCATCCCGCAGTGAACATAGTTTGATAATTTTAATTCGTATTTAGTTTTCGTGACCTGACTCCGACTCAGCAACAGTGTGAATGTGAGCGTGAGCGTTGTCTGTCTCCATATATGTTCCGTTCCCAATCCAGAGTAGCTTGCCCCGTTTGCCTGATGTCAGGTGTACGCTTCAGCTCACCACAACCCTTGCACAAGCAGCAGCGACTGCTAACCGGAGAGCCTGCAGCAGTGTGACCGAGTTAATCCCAGAGCAGCAGCAGCAGCAGCCGGCGAGCGGATGTTTCAATTAAAAACAAAGAGCGGGAGAGAACATTTCTGCCCTGAACTATCGCTAATGAGGGCAGATGTAGGTTAAAGATCAAACGAGTGGAAGATTTTCAAGAGGTCTGTGTCTCGTTGTCAAGCTGTCTACAGAAGAAACTGAAGGGCTGTTTTAATTTGACAGTACCAACTTGTTTAATAGGAATTAAGGTGTTTTTTTTTTTTTTGTTTGGCCATGTTAAAAACTGTAAAATATAGCCACGTGTGGTGTGTCAGGTGTGTCAGGATAAAAATAATGTTGGAACACAAGTCTTTAGTCGTGAGTACATTTCTTACACTGCTACTGGATTCAGCAGTCACAACACCAAAGACTTATTTCAGGTCACATGTCACTGTCAAAATTATGTCACTAAATAATGACCTGGCATGCATATTACAGAAGTAGTGACTGTTTTGACATGACCCATATGGTGAAACTGTTTACATGTAGACATACTGGCTAAAAGGTATTTGTTATTATAATCATTCAAACAAATGGGCCACAACTGAACACAGATTTTTTTGAAAAAATGACATTGCTGATGGATTAGATAAATTACAAGTTCAAAAAGCAAAACGAGTCTGGAAGAGATGTTTCCCTTGAGTGTAGTTTAGCAAAGAGGTTGGTGCGGGGAAAGAATGGTTTGATATCGCAATGCAGCTAAAGGGGTTAGAAATAACATAGGTGCTAATGATGAAAAGATTTGTCAACAACTGAGCCAAAGCAGCACTTTTGTTAGAAGTTGTTGTTGGCCAGCAGCCACTCACAAGTTGATGTGCACAAACAGCTCAGGTGAAACAAAAAAAGCTTTTATCCCCAGGAGAGGGAGCAGGCAGACAGCATGCTCCGACTCCCACGCAACAGATTTGCTGTTGTCTCTATCTGAGCGATGTTAAAGCTGCTAAATAATTTGCCATTAAAACTGAATACATATTCTCTCTTTGTGCAGGGGAAAGAGAGGTTGAAATACTACAAATTAGTGACTGACCTTGTTTTTGTTTTTATCGGCAGACAAATAAAGCCTCTGTCGATTGATTTTAAAAAAAAGCCAAAGATCAGCGATAACAACAAACACAACAGCGAAAGGCGAGTCAATACTGACACAAGCTTGTGCAGCGCAATGTCAACCCAAGGATTTCAACCCTGAGGAGTCAACGTGCAAACCCCCGCCTGAGATGACTGGTTTTGGTCATTCGTACTCATCTGTGGCGCCTTCCAGTTTATCCCCTGACGAGCACTGACCACTTTCCTGCTGCATTTAAAAAAAATTACCAGACTCAACAAATTGCCACGCCCCTTCCAGCGTGGCGGCTCAGGAAAGGAATGTGACCTCTCGCAATCAGAACATTTGCATATCAAACAAAACTGCTGTCAGCGCAATAGCGACAAGACATTTGCATGCAGAGATGTAGCCGAGCATGATGCAATTGAATTGCAGCAATTCGTTTCAACCGATGGTCACTTGATAATTGAAATATTTGCCACAAGACAGAGGCGAAGATAATCCATTTAATAGTTGTCCGATAAACTGGGCCATTGTGCAGAATTGATCGCTGATTAACTGAGTTTTGAAGCAATTCAGGATCAAATTGTTTGCTGTCTAACGAGTAGTCCGTAGGAATGCATGAATCGCACATCTTTCGGACTGAGTACAAGTACAGGCCGTAACATTTGAGTATTTGAATTGTCTGGAGTGTAGCAGAGCACCCCTGGAGTTCATTTCCAAACATACCCCAAGTAAAAGAGGGTAAGAGAACAGTGGCTAAAAGGCATGCCACTGTGGTGGCCGTGTTGACAGGGGTGGCCATGTTAGTTGGGGCGACTTTCCCATTAAAATCACTGCATGTACACACGTGACGGCCATGTTACTAGGGGCGACTTTGCCATTAAAATCAATGCATGTACACACGTGGCGGCCATGTTACTAGGGGCGACTTTCCCATTAAAATCAATGCATGTACACACGAGGCGGCCATGTTACTAGGGGCGACTGTCCCATAAAAGCGAATGGAAAGCATGAACATCGTGGTGAGCATTAAGCTCAAAAGAAACATTTCATACCTACCCATTCATACCTGTGGCTTTTTTTTTAATTCAGGCACTATTCATGTACATATCTCTGAACCATGCTATATTTGGTATAGCATATAGTTGTTTTTTGTAAAGCCCCTAAAGATAGTATCTAACCATAACCGAGATGAAAAAAGGAAAGCGTGATCATCATAGCAGCTTAGCTCATGAACGCGACCAAATGCAACACCATTATCCTCCCCACAAGAACCAACAATGTAATTTTGGATTTTTGGAACTTTAAAACTTTTCAGACAATTAAAAAAAAATTCTTGCCCAGGATTAATTCCAAAATTGGGTTTACAACATTGCTCAAAGAGAAAACTACAACCTGCATCCAATCAATCACACATTGCCAGCAAACTGCGAAATCCCAATCACACCAGTGTAGTGGCTCACAGGGAGGACCATCTGTTTGACTACAGTGACGCCCTCCTGTCACTATCAATACAAGGCCCTGGTGAGACAGTTGCAAATTTCCGCATGTCAGAGATCACTGCAGCTCGCAGTCACACCTCGCGTCTAACAGTTTAACGTTGACAGTTTACACTCTGTAGCCGGAGCATATGAAACCAGGTCACTGTGAAATCTCAATCTGGTTCCATGCTAAATGGGAGCAATGTAGCGTGAAGGTAACAGTCCGTTAAATAATCAGATGCTGTCACAGTCAGGATGTTGGAAGTGTTCGCTGGCTGTGATATCCACTCAGTTCAGCTGAAGTCTGAATGCTGAGAGGATACGAGAAATATATGATCTGGACAAAAGTTATGGAATGGGTACCCACTTTGCAGCTACCTGTATATCAAATGAAACAAGCACCCTGTATAATAGTGAGTAGGGCTGTGCCATGCCAAGCCAATCAGTGATTCATTAGGGGAGTAGTGTCACCATTAAACTGTAAACTACAGTAAGTAGTTACCCCATAAAATTCAAACAAGTGGAAACAAAGACAGAAAGTTGCCACTGCAGACGACAGAGTCCACTCCCATTGTCTGCCAGGAGGATGAGTACAATGCGGGACAACCCTGATAAATAAGGCCTAACCCCGTCACTGCACCAATCCTAATCGCGAACAACTCCTGTCTCCCAGATGATGTCAGCCCCCTCTAACACACACACACAAGCACACACACGCAACCTACACTTCCTCTGCAGGACCCTCATACCGCAGTCAAGTGTAAAGACATGCTGATGTCCTGCTACTGAGAAGAAAAAAAAAGCCAGGAGCAAGAAATGGGATACCCTCTGAGTGCATCAGAAAGACAACAGCACCATTATATCAACAAGATGTCTCGGGTGCTTTTAGGCTTCTGAAGTCTGCCACATGCAGGTGTAAACTATGGAAGAAAAAAAAAAGAAAAACATCACGAGAGATGGTTTATATCGGAGGTCAGGTGTCGGCCACCTCGCCGCACGCCCTATAAAAATGTCTGCACCCGGCGGGACAAGTCAGCGTCTCCCGGAGTACTGCAGCTCCAAAGAAAACCTGACATGCTTCACTGCCAAAGAGGGAGACGGGGACAGTTACTCTTTAGAACTTTATGTGCCAACCCCTCCCCCGCATCTTCGCCCCACAAAAGGGGACCTTACCCCTCATCCCCACCCAGCAGGAATTTTTCAGGCATTGCTGGGTTCACCATGACAACTGGGCGCTTAACAAAGCATTTCTCTTAGGCATTCTTCCTTTCACAGACCAGGGAGGGGTAGCTGGGGGATGGCGTGTGGGGGGGACTCGAGGGGGAGGGAGGGGGTGAGAGTGCACAACAGTCAAAAAAGACGGGAGAGGCTGAGAGGGAGGGACGGAGGAGTTTGAAATGATGGGAGGGAACAGTGGAGGTTATAGGGGTGAGAGTCAGATAGACTCAGATAGGAACATGGGAAAGGGAGACATGATGTCAAAAAGGGGAGAAGGGGGACACAAGTCTTCTACTGCCCCGGCAAGGTGCTGTGGAGGACTCTGTGTCAACCAACCTGGACAAGAACTTGGGGCCCAGCGAAGGCCACTTTTCCAGAGTTGCAGTGCTTCATCTCATCAAATGGGCTTTCATGCTGTTTAAGATAACATTATGCAGCATCACATGATTAATGAATGTTTCCAAAGATGCGTGGATGGATGTCTGGATGTGGCTATGTGCCCTGAAAGTGGCTGGCGACCAGCCCAGGGTGTACCGCACCTCTTATCCAATCCTTGAGAGGAAAAGCAGTATAGAAATTAATGGACATTCGAACATATAATCGTATCAATAGCAGTCTTGAGATCTGATGCAGGTTTACCGTAAGAAATAATAACCGCATGTATTTATAATTCGTCAGCCCCCCCCCCCCCACATCCCTCAACTGCCTCCTTCCAGCTACACACATTCCAAACAGGTCTAATGTGACTGACAGCTTACACAGTTTAGAAAAAAAAAAAGTAGCTTTACAGGTGCCTCGGGTCATTCTCGACTCATGTAAAAGCAAAAAAAAACACACACACATAACACACACACACACACACACACACACACACACACACACACGCACACCTTCAAGTCAACACAAATTTACACCAGTTGCGCACACAGAAAAGCAAATTACTGTACTGCTTGATTGAGATAATTACATGATAGCAGTAAGTGATGAAAGCAGTCCAGCTGTTTGCGAACACACACACACACACACACACACACACACACACACACACACACACACACACACACAGACACACACGATGAAAATTTAATTTAAGCAGCTGTATGAACTACTGTTTCACTGTTGATGTAGAGATCAACCATAAGAACCTTCCAGAGTTCCAAGCAGCTTCAAAGTTTGGATGATTTCAAATGAAATGAAACTCACGTCAAGCACGGCGCGTTCCATTGAAATTCAAGACACGCAGCGTTGCCTTACACAAGGATAACCACAACTTGTTCCTACAAGACGGTAAAAGGAGCATCTAAATATTTAAACTTCTTTGCGAAACCAAACACCTGATGGAGCCTGTTAGGTAGGCCTCCGTCTTGGTAATCCTACAACGTCATCACAAGTATTTACAGGTAAACGCTCGGAAGGAAAACTCCACCTAAGTGCCATTTACAATCTTTGAGCACAAGAAAAGAAGTGCAATCCCCATGTAAAATAGTGTGTGGATCATGAAAAAGGAATAAAGGGATAATGTTATGAGAATGAAGATGGAAAATTCATTGAAGAAATAAATATTCTTGTGATGAATATTCTTCGATGAAAAATAAAAGTGTAAGATGACAACAAGAGGGAACTCAACCCGAACCCCAATCAATGGTTCTCGGTTCTCGGTCACAATCTCTGCAGCGGCATCTTGCAACAATATGCCATTTTGGGTTTGGAATTGGATTAAAACAAAGGACAAAGTGTCCTTGTTGCATATGAAAGCGTATGTATAAATTATTTGCAACAAAGGAGGTTAAACTAATCAGGTCACTAGCGAGGCCGTCCCACACGTACAAAACAATGGAAACGCACTTCACTCGCACAACAGCCGACATCTTATTAAGAACATTAGCTGGTCTTAAGGACGCAATAAGAGGACAATAGAGAACAAAACGCGGCATCGAATACAAACGGCTATTAATGCAAGCTCACGCGCGGCCGGCAACGGTTGATCAGGCGCGAGTATGTCAACACAGATCTGACACATCCTCGGAAAGAGATGCAAAAGCAAATTTAATCCCGCGGATGACGAGAAGCCCTCTCGGCTTGTGCTGTGACCAGAATCCGTCTATATCGCAGATCCGATTTGTGCTGTCGAATACGGAAGAAAATCAGCGGATTAATTTCACGCCAAAGTGTCATACAGTCTACATGTGCATGAAGCCGGGCCACTGTAAATCCGACGGCGTGGCTGGCTCTCTTAATTATACGCTGATTACTAATTGATGTCGGCTCACAGCACAAAAGCAAATTGTGTTTATTATCCAGACAAAGATCCAATCAGTGTTTTCGTCTTCTCTTGTTTGTTTCACGGAGGTGGACGTGGTCATGTGCAAGTGTAATTCCGCATCTTTTGAAATGATTAAAGGTTGACTCCAATGGCGTCTGCTCAGTTCCCTCTAAATGGCTAATTAATTTATGAATATAGGTCAGTTACCAGGGAGGGGGTTGGGATCGTTTGAAACATTATTAATGTATTACAGCCTTTCATGTGATGTATTTGACATTATTGATGATGTAAAATGTAAGCGTGAGGGTTTTACAACTGGGATTGACAGGGTCCTATGAGAAGGGTGCATTTTTACAATTTTTGGGACAATTTGAGGAAAAAAAAAAAACAATAACCCGGATTTGACTGTAAATAGGGTACATCGTCATCACTCGGGGCATTTTGTTTCGATGAGATTGCAAAAGGAGCAGCTCATTTCAATATCGGTCCTATCGCACAAAGCTTTTACCATTAGCCGAAAGAGTGAGAGAGTGCGCGCCAAACGATTCCAAAAAGCGTTGACGAGAAGCTGGTGTCGAATCGAAGTTTTGACTCCCAAGGCTTATTAGGCAAACCGTTTCACCGCTGGAGAGCGGCGCTCAGAAGCTTTGTTAATCACAGTGCAACTACAAACAAAAGAGCCCATCACAAATCGTCGATCATAAGGGGCCTCCTAAACTGCCGCATGAAGAGGAAGATAATGGGGAAGACTTGGGAGGTCCCTGGAGGGGGAAGCCTTTGAAAATTGGGGTCAGCGGCATCTAAAGGAGGAGACTTTCCCTTCTTGCTTCTTTCTTTGCTGCAACTTTAATCCAGCTCCCAGTTCAAACATCCGCAACTTCAACCCCCTCCTCTGCCTTTAGCAGAAGTGCTAGCACATCCATACTCCAAGCAGGTGTAGGGAGACACGGAACCCTAATTGCTTAGCTATGCAGTCCCAGCTGTGCCGCCCCTGACCATACCCTGCAATGATTTTGAGAAGCAGCTCGTCGATCGACCGCTCACTATTATTCTCCAGGGGGCGCAAAATGCTTTCAATCCAATAAAGTGACAAGCCACACTAATCATACAATGATCAGCGGGTGTGGGAATTACAGAATTGAATATTGCCAACCATAAACTCTTAAAACTGCTAGGCCAAAAGTAACTCAAACTGGGTGAAAATACCGGTGGTGAACCCAGCGCAGGGTCATAAAAGGGGCCGAGGCAATGCTGGGTGATTTATAGCGAGAGCATTACGTTCGACCCAGCACGTTGGTCAAGATCTGGATCCAACAAAGGCTAAAAACAACCCATAGTGATGAGTTAAAGCTACCAAAAAAATGGGTTAGCAGGTTAACAGTATAACTGTGGTTAAAAATACCACAAATTTTAGGACCAACATTTTTGTAAGAGAGAGAAGAACTTTCCCCTGTCTCCAGCATGTTACCCGCAAAATACAGTTTTTACACCACATTCCCGCCTGTCTGTCCTGATTAGAATTTGAACCCCAATCTTTAAATTTACTCCAACTGGATAACACAAACGGCAACCAGCGGGAAAACAAACCAGTATTTGTAATTAAATGTGCACCAAAAATAGAACAAACTAATTTGAGATGGCATTCTAATGATCTATTCATCCATTTTCTTTGACGCTTGTCTCGGATGAGCTGGAGCCTTTGGCAGCTATCTTTGGGCGAGTGCTGGGATACATCCTAGACTGGTGACAAATTAATCGGCATCTATGGAAAATGTAAAGTCTAAATGCACCTAACAAGTATGTTTTAGGAAATGTGGGAGGAAGCCAGAGCACCAGGGGAAAACCCACGCGCAAGCGTGGGGAAAGGGGCAAACTCTACATGGGACACCCGGAGCTGAGATTCAAACTCTGAACCTCGAGCTGTGCAGCAGATGTGCAAATCACTTGCGAACCGCGCTGCCAAGATTCAAATCACCAAATTAAAATGAAATCATTCAAATGAAATAGGCAGCATTACTGAAACCTACGACAGCTATGTGATCAATATTGAACACTTCTGTATGGACGCTGTAAACAATACTGATGCTATAAACGACTGCACTGACAATCACCAACCCACTTAGCCAGCTCAGACAAATCCCCTAAATGCCCATCAGCTTTAATCCACATCCACGTTCAATTTAACCATCACGCCCAGTCTCTTAATTGAGTTCCCTGTTGTGTTGCGTTTTCTCCTCACTTCTGCTAAGGTCAAAAGAGAAGGCAGATTTACAGCAGTGCACACTGCGGCACATCAGGGGGAAGACTGCACTCTCGCACTCTTGAGTGTAATTCATGTTCGCAGACTTTTTCAGAGTGAGGAAAACTGCAATTTGCGCTTGCATGCAAAATTAAAGCTTTTCTCAAGAAAAGTGGTGGCATAAGCCAAAACCATGAGGTCAATCTGCTCTGTTGATCTGATGTCATTAAACACACCGTTGCCTGTCATTAAGGTTGCAGTGGCTTTTCAACCTCCCTGTTCAATGAAAAAAAAAATTAAAGTAACACCAGTGGAGCAATAAAACAGTTAAAAGACACAAATTCTCAGGTGTCAGTCTAAACAAGCTCCAGAAATTGAATTAATCTTTTCTTTGTATTTGGGGGGGCCGGGGCGGAGGGTATAATCGACAATTATGGCTCCAGATCAGTCTGCCCACTGTGTGTGGATCACGCAGGACACAGGCAAGCTCAGTCTGGCAGCTATTTAAATCTTCACAATAGATGGCTACAAATCAAGCTAGTCGAAATTGGAGAGTTCCTTATTGAGGGTCCAAGTAATTACAGAATGTGCGCCACATCAAACAAATCAAACAATTCAAATCCGAGCCCTGAATTTCAATACTTGAATGTCTTGTTTTCCAACGTGTCCTGCAGAGAATGTTAATTCTCCCTCATGAATATTTCTATTGCGTTGAAAATCACTCGGTAAGCAGAAGAAGTCATACATAAGCCGTTGCTCGCTTCCATTATCAGGTAAAGCGAAGTGAAAATGGAAATAGAGCGGGAGCACATCTGAGTGAGTCTGTGCGATGTCATTATCTTACCTGACACTGAGATTCTCATGGAGGCCTCCAGGGGACGGTTGTTATCCAGGGCCTGGCTCAGCTGGATCTCCCCGGTTGTTTGGTTCAGTAGCACAAGGTTCAATTCGTTGCCAACCTTAAAGCTGTAGTGGAGCCGGTCCGAAACGTCCGGGTCGTGGGCGGGGATGCGGCCGATCACTCCGGCCGGGAAGCTGCTGGATTTGTCCGTCACGTAGTTGTTGAAGATGATCTGGAAGTTTTTGAGCACAGGCACGTTGTCGTTCTTGTCCACCAGTTTGATGTGGACTGTGGCGCGGCTGACCAAAGGGGCGGAGGTGGCCTGGACCACGATGATGTACTCAGACCTCATCTCATAGTCCAGGTCTATTAGCGACGTCAGTTCTCCTGAGAAGATATCAAGCTGGAACATCTCTGGGATGTTCCCTTCCACGATCTGGTACATGATCTGTGCATTACTGCCTTCATCTGGGTCTGTTGCTGATATAAGTGCCACCACAAGGCCAATGGGGGTGTTTTCATCTACCATAATGTCAAACTCATCTTTCTCAAACACAGGAGGGTTGTCATTCACGTCAAGAATCGTCACTTGGATGCTTATTGGCGTTTTCAAAGATGGAACACCTTTGTCCACGGCAAAGGCCTGCAGTCTGTAAACAGGCACATTTTCTCGATCCAATCGACGTAGCGTGCGAACAATACCTGATGTGGATTCGATTATGAAGTCCCCTTCACCATCCTCACCACCCAGGAAGGTGTAGAAGACGCGGCCGTTGAGCCCAGAGTCTCGATCCGTGGCGGACACCTGGACCACGCTGGTGAACACTGCCACGTCCTCCATCACGGAGCCCAAGTAGTTGTCTCTGAGGAAGCGTGGCGAGTTGTCATTCACGTCGTTCACCAGAATCTCCAGGTAGGTGGTGTCCGACTTCTGCGGGATGCCGTTGTCGCGGGCAGTGATGGCCAGTGTGTAGGACACCTGGTCCTCGTAGTCCAGTTCCATCTGCGTCGTGACGGCCCCCGTGTCAGGATCAATGTCAAACTGAGGGATGCTGTCGTCCATATAATAGGTGATGCGGGCGTTCTCTCCCGTGTCTTCATCGGTGGCACTTATAAGGACAACCGTGGTGCCCGTCGGTCTGTCCTCATTGATGTTGACCGTGTAGTGGGAGCTCTGAAACACAGGCCTGTGCGTGTTGGCATCGGTGACGTTGACAAACACTTTAGCCGTGTCAAAGAGCGTACCGTCGCTCGCAGTCACGGTCAGGACATACTGGCGCTCTAGTTTATAGTCCAAAGGTAGCGCCAGTGTGATAAGACCACCTCCGCTCTGACTTGTGATGGAGAACCTGTTGCGAGTGTTTCCGCTGGATATCTGGTACGTCACCACGCTGTTGATGTCCTGGTCCACGGCGGACACCGTCACCACGCTGGTCCCTACAGCCGCATCCTCATTCAATCGCATGTAGTACGCCTTCTGGGTGAACTCTGGGTTGTTGTCGTTGACGTCGAGAATGGTCATGCTAATGCTGGCGGAAGAGGACATGGCAGGGTAGCCGTGATCTCGGGCCTCCACCCCAAAGTTGTAGAAATCGACACTCTCTCGGTCCAGTTCGGCCGCCACTATGATCCACCCTGTGCTGTTGTTGATGGTGAAAGGGAAGTTTGGCATGGTTTCAGTGAGACGATAGTCCAGCCTGGAGTTGTCGCCAGAGTCCGCATCCACGGCTTGGATGTGGATGATGGAGTAGCCTAGTGGCACGTTCTCCAACACGGTAGCCTGGAAAGGGGTGCTGACAAAAATGGGGGCGTTGTCATTAACATCCATCACCTGCACCGTGACCAGACCGCTGATGTTGGAAAGAGGGGGGCGGCCCCCGTCCTGAGCTCGGATTCTTAAGGTGTATTCTTTGCTTGCCTCATAATCCAGGTGACTCACCAGGTCCATTTTACCTGTCTGGGCATCAATATAAAACTGCCCCCTGGAGTTACCACTCATGATGCTGAAGTGGACGATGGCATTGCTCCCTTTGTCCTGATCTGTGGCGGTCACTTGCAGGATCTCAGTATTTGGGGCCAAGTCCTCAAGTACCTGGACCACATAGCGTTTCTCACTAAATTGGGGAGCGTTGTCATTGTCATCCTCTACCACAATGTATACAGTAGCTGTCGCACTGCGGGGCCCGGGGTCACGGCCTTGGTCATTTGCCTGGACTAACAGCAAATACGCATCCACCGCTTCCCTGTCTACGAGGCCTTTGGTGCGAATAACACCAGACCTGGGGTCAATCTCAAACACATCATTTGACCCATTATTATTAAGAATTTGATAAAGGATGTTACCGTTAACTGGCGCGTCCCCATCAGTGGCCCTTACCGTCAATACTTCATAGCCGATCTCTAGATTCTCTCTGATGCTTTCCTTATAGTCCTGCTGCTCAAAAATGGGATCGTGGTCATTAGCGTCACTGACTGTAATGGTGAGTGTGGCCATGGCCGTGCGCCGAGGGGTTCCGTGGTCCACAGCGGTTACGCGGAACACGTGGGTTTCTTTCGTCTCGCGGTCCAACAACTCCACCGTGGACACGGCGCCGCTGGCCGGATCCACAGCAAAAAGGTTATTAGATCGGCTGTCAAAGAGAGCCTCGATGAAATACTCCAGCCGCCCCGCTTCACCCTCATCTGCATCTATTGCTTTCAAAACAACAACAGAAGTTCCAGCTGGCTTGTTCTCTGCCACGGACACCTGGTACATTGGGGGCTGAAATTGAGGGCTGCTGTTGATGCTTCTTCTCCTCCTGCCAACAATCCCCAAGTTGGAGCGAGCTGCCTTTTCTAGCAGCTTCTTGATGTGGCCCTGAAGAAAGGGGCCTTCTCCCACGCGCCAGTGGATGAAGATGGGGTCGACTCGTGTGGATCCGTCTCCGACCAGGACATCGCAGAGCAGGTCCAGCTCCAGGAGGGTCTCCTGGCTCCAGCACAGAGTCTTAGACACAAACAAGTCCCCATCGGAGAAGTAGAAGGGACCCCGGCTGGTGACCCGGCAGCGGATGGGCACTCCAGGTAGCAGCCCCCTCACTGTAAATAAACCAAAACCTGCTTGGTGGCACTGTGCCGGCTTAACACACAAACTGAGCACTTCCATGTCCCACTCTGTTTTCCTTGTGGGCTTTTTGGAGCAGTTTCTTCCGTGGATGTGAACATCATAGCGGCTAGTGATGAGATGCCGGTAGTCGGAACCCACGGAGTCCACGCAGTCCGACACGGTGAAAAGCGTAAACGGGTTGGAGCGCACCGAGGCGCACTTTATGGAATCCGAAAGAAACACGGTTCCCGTCGCGGGGTCGGTGTCCAGGAAGCGTTCGGTTGCTCTAGGAGCGAGCACCTGATCCAGTGCGCACCGAGCGCGCTGTTCCACGCCGGCCAGCACCGTCCTCGGTCGGGCATCCTCGCTGAGGTGAACCACGTAACTGGACACCAGCGGAACCAGCCCCCACCAACAGCAAAGAAGGAGAAAATCCAACTGAACGAAGTGCATCGCTCCTCGATGTGCATCCAAGGGTTCGAAGTGAGGAGTTCAAAACGTGTCGCTCCTTAAACTTTCCACCAGTGACTTTTCTTTTGTTGCGGAGGAGCCCATGCTCTCTCGCGGCGGGCGCACTTCTCAATCCGGGTGCCTTTTTATTCTGAATGGTATTTTCAAGGTAAAGGTAGAGCCTTTGCAGGACGGACTCTTTCACACAAGCGTACACACAAACACATTCACACACGCCGAGGAGCTCACTCGTACATCCTGACCGCCAGCGCAACTCCGCTTGAATGGTGAAAATGGCTCCTGCGACGCACTCGGGGTCCTCATTAACATAAACCCGCGTGCGTGCGTGCGTGCGTGCGTGCGCGTGTATGAAAACGTTGGACAGTTACGTGAAGGGGTCCACAAATCCTGCCACTGGAGATAAATGAAGACTTCCTTCCCGCGGCTTCATTTATTAAATGTAAACATGAGAAAGTCAACAGTGGCTCTCGTCAGAAAAGGTCATTTATTTCACTCATTCTCTTATCTACGCTGCTGCACATACTCTTTTGTGCATTCTTCAAATGTAGATGGGACCCAAGTGGTGATCTCCCACAATGTGTATTAGAATTAATGAGTGACAAACTTCCGTGACCCTTCCAAAAAAAACATCCCTACAGTGGTTTACTCATTAATAGATGACATTCTTCAGTCTTTGACTCACTTGTAACACACCGCGCCGTCAGTTTGCTCTTCCACCGGTTCACTCGTTGCAATCTGTGTATGGAACCCCTATGAAATGAATTTCACTGGGATCATCGAGCAAAGTTCTGCATCTTGTGACCTAATTGGATATTTGAAAAGTTGCTTGACTCCCAACTTGTTTTGATGTCAAAACATTTATCATTGTCCTCCAGATTACTGAGGTGAGCAAAGTAAACATTTGCCAGCTGCGATTAATTTTCACTATGTGGCTCATAACAGAGGCTATACCAAGCAGCTTTCATTTCAGAGAGTGTGATAAGCAACAACCTTTTTGGATTTGGATGCACACAGACCCGAACTATTGAAGTATATTCAAGCAAAAATAAATCTAACGTAAAATGCCAAAACGTACAAAAAATAAAAGCGCTGTCGTTTAGGACTGAAAATCTCAACGAGGTATTCGTTTGACAAGGTTCTTCTCGTTTGTCGAGCCACAACATGAGGCATTACTGCCATCTAGCGGACAAACTAGCACAAGCGCAGTCAGCAGACATACTACGCTCTTACTTACGACACCGTCGCATTTTTATGATTAAAAAAAACAAATGACACCGGTTTGACTGAATGGAAACCTAGTCTCTTGAAAGTTAGAAGCGTTGATTTCAATCACGCTTTTCCATTACGATGACTTTGCCCTTCCGTCCTTGAATTGTGAGATCAGTCGAGATGCTATCAAAGACTCAATCTTGAGTTTCTTCCGCTCAGTCTCTGACAGAATATTAATGTCACCCTGCTCAAGAGGTAAGTTATTTTTCTCAAAGCAGAAGAGCCTCAATTGAAATAGGTGAAAAACAGGACAACGCAACAATTATGGTATTGAATGGTAAAATGTCCTTTTGACTTGTACTGTAAATTGCAAGTAAAATGAAGCGGTGGTCTATGTCATAAATATAACATGTTAACTGTCTCTAGAATTCTGCACTAGGGATGGACATTTGACTGCAATCACTTTGTCAACTTACAGGGATTTTGATTTTTCTTAATAGGAGAATCGGTTGCATGAAGCCGATTAATTGGATTTTACACCAAAAGGTAGATGAGAGTGAATTAACAGCGCATCTGCTTTTTGCAGCCACAATTCCGCACAATCAACTAAATTTGTAACATTCAATCAATCGATTGTCCATCCCTAATCGTCTCTCCTATGAAGAAACAGAAGAAGGGTAGCTTTTTTTACTTTTTATTGTTGCTGGAGGCTCTAATACAATATGAATCATAAGCTTTACAAAATTAAAACAAAAACAAAATACAAAGTTTCCCCTCCAAAATGGAAACGGTCAAAGGTTTCCACTGACAAAAACTGTGACCCCCAACAAAGACATAGAAGGTGAGCAGAGGGAAAAGTTAAGATACTGTCAAGAGGGGAGGGAGTTAAACTGTCATGTTATACACATTGTGGCAAGGGGGGGGGGGGGGGGGGGGGGGGGGGGGTCATTATTATGGCGGTAAGTATTTTCCACTGACTGCAACTCCTCTCTTACACACGGGCTCACATGCATGCCGACAGATGATGAGTAAAAATCTTCCGACACAAGGCAAAAGCCTCCATGTGAAGGGAAGACTAAAACGACAGTTATCAATTTAGACAAAGAAATCTAAGGTTGGGGGAGGGCGTGTGTTCAAGGAAGAAACGTGATCACGACGATGCCACCGAGAGCACAACAGCCTGTGCATGTTTGTCTCCTCGACTGAGAGGAAATAAAGATCGTTCAGTTCCAAATGACTGAGGACATTGCGGAAGTGGTGGGGCGGGGGGGATTAGTACTACACCGACCCTCACGCTGCAAGACTATCATTAACCGTCATCATGCTATCTTTAGTTTCGTGGAACACGGAAGGGAGTGTGAGTGAATGGCTTCAGAACATGGAGAAATACATGAAAACAACAAAATTTGACAGGAGAAAGGGGCGAGAGAAAAGCTAAGCATTTTCTCCTTTTTTTTTTATTTCTTTTTTTTTTCTTTCCCACAAATTAACAAGAGTGCAGCGCGGAGGAGGAGGCGGCGGTGAGAGAGACAGACGGGGAAAATTAACATGAGAAGAGATGGCGGAGAGAAACGGACAGAACAGTAGCATCTCTAGCTTTGGTTTTTCAGTTTGAGCGCCTTGAACAGTTCGCTTTGGAGAGCCTCCTGCTTTGACTTGTCAGCCAGAGATGTAACACTCCTGCAAGGGAGAGAGACAGACAGACACACATGACAATCAATCAATCAGTCAGTTAGTGGGGGCACAAAAACAATAAGAAAACAAATCTCTGTAAGAATGTTAGTAAAGTGTCTCAGTCCGGTTTCTCCTCCTGAGTAAGAAAGCAGCATTCACCTTGCCACACGACAAACTTCCTCGGCAATCAGGTCATTTCAAGTTCACTCATCAGCTTAAATCTTTTTTTTTCCACTTCAAATATATCAAACCACATTGTACCGTTGCGCCTTCTCATGTCCCAAAATATGAGAAACACCTCGGAGTAAGTGCAATTCAGTCCCGCTGTGACATTAAAGCCAAGCAAATTAACACTTAAAACTCTTGAGTGACACTCAACACCGCATATTATCGTCTGGCAGAATTTATGATCCCGCCCTTGTATTCTTGGGTTACGCAGGTGTACCTAACGTGGTCGATGAGAAGGTGCATCTTATTTTAAAGGCACTTGAGGAACGTGTGGTTTGTTGCTACAACAGGAAGTTAGTAAAGTGCATTTCAGTGATGTTCGCTTCCTCACAGGCGCCAACTGTAACTAAACAGTTACCAAAATAGAAATTCAACGCAGTTATGTCCATATGGTCACACACTTTATACAGGGTGGTTCCTGCGCTCAAAATTGCGCTGCAGTTTCAGCATTGTACCACTACGGAGGCGCTATATCAAAAGCTGTGCACATGAAAGACATAAAGCAACTACCGAAGAAGAAACAGATCAAATCGGCGTCCTGACTTTCCGGAGTAGATTTCACAAACTGGTAAATATTGAAAGTATGTTTCCTGTAAAAAAAAAGTGTGTCGGGTGAATTTACAGAATACATGCACATCATGGTTAGGATGGTACCACCCCTGCCTTAGTTTGTCCTGCGCTCAAAATTGCGCTGCAGTTTCAGCATTGTACCACTACGGAGGCGCTATATCAAAAGCTGTGCACATGACAGACATGAAGCAACTACCCAAGAAGAAACAGATCAAATCCGCCAAATCCGCCCCGTTAGCGGTGCTATCGGCGTCCTGATTTTCCAGAGTAGATTTCACAAACAGGTAAATATTGAAAGTATGTTTCCTGTAAAAGAAAGTGTTTCGGGTGAATTTACAGAATACATGCACATCATGGTGCATGGTTAGGATGGTACCACCCCTGCCTTAGTTTTAGCCAGGAAAACCCTTGACTTTATACATACAGGGGGGAAAAAAAGTCTTCTTTTTTTTGAAGGCTTTCTCATTTTAGGAATTTCAGCTATTAAGAACTACTGGAGGGTCAAGCTGCAACTGTTTTGGCTCATTGCCTGGTATTTTGTTTTCAATTAAACAGGAATGACAGAACTGAGCGTCAGTCCCGCTCAGCTTTTAATGTTTTCCACACACGTGCACACTCCTCATGCCAGGCTGTACCTCCGGCCCTAGTCAATGAAGATCTGACGCTGGGTGAGGACCTGCGACAGCTCCCTCTGGAGCTGCCGGTACTTTTGGTTATCAGGCAAAGACTCAATAGATCTAGAGCAGAGATAAGAGGAGGGGTGGGAGGAAGAGGTTTACGCGGTGGACAGAACATGGAAAAAGCAATGCTTGAAATATACAAAAATAGAAATACAGAAAGGTTGTGGAGATTGGAGGAAGAGGACAGGCTGAACATTTAAAAAAAGAGAGAAATTAATGTAGAGATGCTAAGGAGGCTCAGGAGACAGAAATCAGTACAATTCCCCACAGTATTTTTTTAAAATGTATTTCGTGTTCAGTTTGAATTCAGCATCAGAGACGGCTCATCAAGTGCGAGTTTTTTTTTTTTTTTTTTTTTTGCAATCAGACGGATCTTTTAGATGTCCGTAATGTTGGGAATTGCACAGATTTTGACTCCTGGGCATTCCAGGAAATCATGAGGGCTGGCACCTCTCTAAAATTAGCTTCAAGCAGATATAAGGTCTGAAACAAAGAAGGAAAAAAAAAGGATGAGTGTTATCAATAGGAGCTGTGGTTGCTGCTGGCTGCTGGTGCTTTTTCAAGGAAACAAGAGAAACACCCATCCATCCCCTTATAATCCTTACCTAAGTCCGTTGACAATATCCTTAGTTTTCCCAAAGTAGATATCATTCAGTGTGGAGCGAATCTTGTTCTCCATTTCCTGCAACAAGACACGTCAATGCTTAATGGAAGAATAAGCAACAGATTGCTCAGAAAGACTTAATGCAGGAGATTAAAGGAAAAAAAATAAGATCATGAATCAGTCTGCTCGTCACTATACTGACTTCGACGAGACGGCCGATGTTGGCGATGTGGGGTGAGGACTCTCCAACTGTATCGTCTTTTTCCGCCTGCGGAGGAAAAAAAAAAGTGAGTTGACGTGTGGCAGGTCAAGTTGGTCGCGCTCAAGTTTGACAGCGTACTTGTCTTGTGAGACTGCCGCCCAGATTCATGGTGCCAGAGTCACTCTTAGTCGTCTGAAGCCACAACATGACGGTGGAGGTGAGTTTGTAGTGCGCGTTGCGTCCAGTGGACTTTTCCTGAAAACGACAAGATCACAATTTGCTGAATGGTGCATCTTTTGATTCCGCTGTTGTTTCAGAAAAGTTTTTCTCTGTTCTGCAATTTGGCAAACTTACAAGCGCAGGAACAGTGAGACTTGAAACTCACCTGCACCTCCACTACATGGATGGAGTCCCAACACCCTTTGATCTTTTTGGATCCATCGCCAGCCTTTTTGATGAGAATAACGCCAGCGAAGCCGTGATCCAAATCCCAAAGGTACACTGATGAGACCCCACCCTCAAAGTACCTACAAACAAATTTGGGAGTTGCACAAGGGTGAATGTATTTGTGTGTGTGTGTTTCTGAGTCTGTTTATTTCATGTAAACTCACAGGTCTCTGTACTGATCAAAGGCGTTATTGGCTTCGACCTCCAGTTTCCTCAAGCGAGATGAAGGCATGGCACCGTCTTCAATGGGAGGGTCATACTTATTACTCCACGGGGATCTAAAGTACCAGGAAGTAGAACATGTTACGTGTTCAAAGTACATCAAACTTTGGGGATCACGGGAAATATGAAATTAAGTAAACGTGTTTATGTAATTAAAAACTTTTTTTTTAATATTTAGATGACCATGTCTGCGTATGACAAAATAAAATATTCATATGCTCTTATCTGATGAAAATGTATTTTGAGCATGTAAGGAAAAACATACTGCACAGATGCAGCAGTTGCATTTAACAAAGAAAATCCCTTTGCAAGCACACCGAGTTGCCTTGTGTATGAAATGTGCAACATAAATAAAGCTGCCTTGTCTTGCAGCTTGTTTCACCCGTGACCATGTTGCAGTAACGCTCTCTACCTGTAGGAGTCACCATCCCGATTGTAATCACAGAGCAGATAGTCTTTGCCCACAGCCTTGTCACGGGCGATCTTCAGGGGCTGGTCCACGGAGGAGAGAAGGTCCTCGCACAGGCTGGGCACCTGGACAAAAATACATGGAGAAAAGCTTTGCAAGGTTTTACAGAATCAACACGAGAGAGTGGCTGCATCTCAAAGAGAGACCAGGGGCCAAACTGACAGTTCGAGAGCAAAACAAAAACTCCCAGGGTTCTTGTGACAACATGACACGCAACAGAAAAGAATACCTCCATTTAAGGCAAGAAATGGTTGAATGTCTCCTACTGACATTCCAGCTTCCCTTAATAAGCAGAGGAGGAATAAAATATCAGTAGGAAACATTATATCTTGGGGATAAGGTGGTACAAATTACTTCTCACAGACTGACATGGACCCTTTATGTCCACTGCATCGTTGCACAAACACAAAAGAGGCCCTGTTTTCCCTAAAAAGGAGCCCGCATTCCCGGTACCAAACACACACGAACACATGCACGCCGCACGCACGCACGCACACCTGCCAACAGGCTGCCCCCCCCCACCCCAAAAAAAAGGAAAGGAAGTGATTTCAGGTGACTTAAAATACCCGATACTTGAGATGGGGCCAAGATGGCGAAGCTCAAAGTTCCGGCCAGCCAAGATGGGGGGAAAAAAAAAAAAAAGTGATTGGCAGCAACGATAATAATTACTAAGTACTATACACAGTGGAGCGGGTGAGAGGAGTGCGGGGAGAGAGGTCGAAGGTGAGGGGCAAATAAGGTGAGTAGGTGGGGTGGTGGGTGAATGTAATCCGCCGCAAACAAGATGTCGCACTGGGAGTGTGACTTCATTTGTTTTCCTCCCAGCTTGGATTGTTCCCGTAAAAAACAGTAAGGCTATGTTCACACTGCAGACAAGCTCGTCAATTTGGATTTTTCTATTTTTTGATTGATCTTTCTATGGAGTTGTGACAAAAACAAATGCAACTTCCTGTGTCGCTGAAATGACATGGATGCACACAAAACAAATGGAGCAATGTTTACGTAAGTAAATACTAGGGCCCGACTGAATAATTCCCCTGCCGTTTATTTTGGTCGACCTTTTCCAAATAATACTAACCAGTCTAAATTTTGCAGATTTTTTCCCCCTCATGAAACAGTAAAAATAAACGCTGTTCAGTAGGTATGGTAAGAAAGTGAAGGACATGCATGGTGGACGGAATGTGATTCTGTGTGCGTTACATCCTTCTCCATCCTCTCCTATGCCCATTCAGATGCAATGTATGCATGCTTAAAGTGCAAAATTCATGTTAACAAAATATTTATTTCAAAATGCATCGAGGACCTTTTCCAGCATAATAAACAAAGATCATCGAACAATTACAGCACTGAATTCACCATCTTTAGGTTTTTAAAAAAATAAAACGGAAATATAAATAGTCGAATGTAGTACAGTTACAATTTATGGTATGTTGGGGAGCAGAGTGGCTGTCTCGCAATCAGATTCTTTTTGGTTTGACCGGTGCCTCCTTACGACCCGTCGTTGATACATCACGACAGTGCTTAACAAATGTGGAACAAAACCCAACCATGCTAAAATGTCATTATTAGCCACGAATGTGTGTCAATTTTTTGTGTCATTTTCAAAAAAACATTTTCTTCTCAGAGAAGCCAGTTTAAAAAAAAAAAAAAAAAAAGGTTCTGTTTTAACCATGACTAAGCAGATGTCAAATGAGAGTTATTTTCTTGCATACTGGAACAGAGCATTTTCTTCTCTGAGAACCTGCGCAAATGTGGGTACAAAAAGTTCGATTCCGTTTGAAATGCCTCATTCCTGTTTAAAATTGTAAAATATATGAAATTTGGAAGATTTTTAACAGGTGGCCTCATAAATGTATTAAGCACCGTCATTGTCCCCACAATGGGTATCACCTTAAGAATATTCTAAAACTTTGACCTGAGACCACCACACAGAGGGGAGCAAATTTTGACAAAATAAGCAGACTCACCAGGTCAATGAGGTCGCTGAGGTTCCTCTCGATCTGTTGTGGCGGCAGACGCCGCATCAAGTCCAGGGCACAGTCTAACTGCTGTTCACTCTGAAAAACACAACATTTGGATCGGTCAGATCGAAACGGCTACTGCATGTCCAGACAAACACGGGCCATTTCAAAACCCGACCGACCCGCCTTAGTTTGCACTGTTTGCATTCAAAGCTTTCGGTCTGCTCCCACAACTACTGTAGGCTACAAAACGTTTGCCATCGACCAAGAGCAATGTGAGTTATCCTCAGAGTCAATGATTTCATTCTCAGCATAGAATTATGATAAGGTAAGAAAACCTTTATTATTTATTCCCAAATCACAGCAGTAAAGTTATGAAAGGAAGAAGTAGAACAAAATATCGGAGCTGCTGTAAAGGCAGCCACTCTCGCTGCGCCATCTTGAAGTCCAAATCACAAAATAATACAACACAACAC
>NW_017805625.1:4302044-4348111 GCF_001891065.2 Hippocampus comes | reverse complement strand
CACTCAGAACATCTCCAGCTTCAGCATGAATCGCACTCACATCTTGTCACGTGAGCATTGTCCTAGTAAAATATGAATTAGCAAGTTGAGTCTTCACAAGCACTCCTTCAGTGTGGTCCAGCCTTCATTGTTGATATTAAAAAAAAAAAAAAAAAGTGTGATGAAGGAGTCTACTTTTTTTTTTGTTTAGCGCAACAATTTTTTAACGAAGATGCAAATCAAAACAGTTGAAACGATACCTATTGAGCATTGTCCTAGTAAAATATGAATTAGCAAGTTCAGTCTTCACAAGCACTCCATCCAGCCTTCATTGTTGATATTTAGTGTGATGAAGGAGTCTAGTTTTTTTTTTTTTGTTTAGTGCAACAATTTTTTGATGAAGATGCAAATAGTAGTTTGACTAGTTTAAGGAATAAGGTGTAGAGTCCACTCCTTATTAGGTCACGTTGGTCTTTGTTGCAGATGTGTATTTTCTTATGCGTTTGCTTACTTGCGACATGAATAAAAGCGGTTACGATTGGCTATAAACGACGATTGGTGAGGCAGCACACAGTTCGTCTTTCATGTTTATCTTAGTGAAGATTTCAGTGTAATCATTCCAATGTAGTCATTTTGAAGACTGTCTTTTGTTTGCGCCACAGGCAAAATGAATGAATAATGTTCACAGCCATCTAACAGTCCCTTGGACAGCATCGGACCACCTCCGCTCACTAGACACTGACGACCATTCACACTCCCCTTTACACCTCCGGTCACAGTGGGAATCGAGCTTACACTTCCTGCAGGGAAGTCAGCCGTGCGGATCGATGACCACACGACTGTAATTCATTAACAAATATGGGTAGTGGAAGTGGAAAAAAACAATGGCGCCTGGACTGATGTGTTTAGTTACATCAGGTTTGTACAAGCCGACTAGAAATCATGTTAAGGCGTGCGAAAGTTGGAAATGTAAACAAAAGGGGACTGCGATGACTTGAATAGCCGCTTGAAGAGTTGTGGGGATAATCAATTCTAAAATGATTCAAGAGCGACAACCCAAGATCTGAGGTCAGAATGAAAAGTGTCTATTAAGACTGGAAGTGAGAACAGAGGAGTACACAGCAAAGTCTCTCCCAGGGGGGATTCTCTTCCTTAAATATGCAGTGGAAAACAGGGCAGACCAGCCACGACACGAAACGCTGGGGAATGCGTTAAGCCCCGGGGTCACAAAAAAAAAAAAAAAAAAAAAAAAAAAAAAAAAAATCTGATTAACACAGCACTTTTTCTCTCTCTTTTTTTTTTTTTGAGTGATGAACTGAGCTTCTGTGAGTGGATGTCTCACGTGATATGCTGATGTCGTGCGAGACATTATACATGATTGAAGTTCATCTTTTGGAATAAGTGCAACTAAAAAGACCCAACACAGGCCCAGAGTTGATCCTGATGCTTACTGAACTGAAATTTGCTGTCGTGATACATGTTTTAAGATTGCAAACGGCCAACAATTAACTGGTTTGCACAGCGATATAAGAATGAACACATTAGAAGGAGGGATGTGTCGTTACCACTGTACTTACGCTTTCATTTGAATGCTTAATATTTTTGGTCTTGAAGTGGTTTTCATACAAGTGTTTCCTCCAATTTTGACTTAACGAGTTCTTTTGCTTAAGATTCCTTAAGTAACTTTTGGTGTGAAGGCTCTCATGCACTTTCCCGACCGGGACTCGCCACGCTTCGCTTTTTTTTTTTTTTAACTGTAAAACACAATATACTGTATATACTACAAAGTATGACTTGAAAGCAGCTGTCTGGAACTCACTTCACAACTGGAAATGTTTATAGTAATTTTTGATTGGCCGTTACGCCTGTAATGTTGCGATGCCGTTAACCTGTGATTCAAATTTCAAACTGCAGCAAGACTTGAGGCAGACGGTGCCACTAACGAAAACTAGTTGCAGAAACCCGCCCCATCTGCGACGGTTCGGTTACGCAAGGTCATGACGCTTGATTTGCGGTGGGTCTAACGAAGCATCTGTGTGAAGTCGCACGACTTCCATGCAGACCACCACGTAGCATTATTCTGTTCAACACCTGCATTGGAACTGGAGTTCAGAGCATGTGACAGCCATCCCATTAAACCTTATATTTGAAAAAAATGAACAAATCAATGTTCTTCATCGTAGATAAGTAAATGTCGGTTGGCAATCCCTAGCTTCAGTGCACCCAATACATTAAATGTAACGTCTAGAAAGAGAGTAGATATAGAAGCGTGCCATTGCAACAGATGGACTCTTATAACCATTCAAACGCAATTCACTGACTTTCGTCCAGCTTCCTGTAAACATTTTCATCAAAGACGACCCTAAACAAAACACTTGTTTCAAGGTCATGTCAAATTTACTGCAATGTTTCTTTTCGCCTCGTCTTAAAAATCGCACTCAGCCGATGCGTCAGGCTGCTCCATCAGACACCTGCGCCTCCTTTGACGTTGTGTTTAGCAGTGCTCCCGTCTTCGAGTAAACACTAGCTCGGAGCAACAACTCTGGGGTCAGAGGGGGAGCTGAGCCAGCAGGATGGATGAAGTGAGGCCGGGGAGAGCGGGCGACTGGGGAGAAGGGACAGCTGCTTGTACCATTTCGGAAAGAAGACATTTAAGACCACATAGAAGTGTAAACTTTGGGGAATGACAGTTCAGGACTTTCATTAATTTCCCCCCTTATTGATTTCATAAGGGGGAAATTCACAAACACTCTTCTGTAAATTCTGTAAAAAAAAAACATTGCACACAGAACCAGATCGCACACGAACAAGAATGCAAGGAATGATGTCCAGAGTGAAAGGGTTGTGAAAGATTGGGCAGGGGTGGTTGGTTTGGTGTATTGCTCAAAGGCACTTCAACATTCGTCAGGATGTGGACTAGAATCACTCCAGAAACTAGTTGACATTTTTGGTTGCAAAGCCAAAGTCCTTTGGAGAAGAAGCTGCAGGAAAAGTTAAGAGATCAACTACTGCCAACCAAATAAGAAATTCAATGGCTCTTACTGTCATTTGTTTGAAACATGGGCACACTGCATTCGAGGTCAACAACAACAAAAGCATTGTTTTGAGACGCTGGCTTTCTTCAAGGTAAGCAAAATAAGAAAACTGAGAACAAACTAACCAGACTAACTTGTAGAATGACCACTTGAGACTGACAGCCAGCTTGTCATGATAGCGAATGTTGGGAGCAGCCAGTCTTAATATAGCAACGGGCACCACGTTGGGCTATTTTAACCTGCGTGTACGTGGGTGGTACACGAGTAGTGAGCTGAGTTCTGCGCGTGTGTTATATCGGGACTCCACTCAAATCCATTTCACTAACTCGTGTCAAATCCAAAACATCCTGTGCTAACTTTACGCCTACGGGGCACCCCAGCTAAGCTAACAGCTAGCTAACAAACTAGCTGGAGGAAGCTGCTGTTCGTTTGGCCAAACATTAAAATGTATTTTGTTTCACGGTACGTCTAAATTAATCGCAGCGGTAAATAAAGCGTATGTAACTTATTGTCAACTCTTCGACCAACTCCAGCTGTTCCTATCAGGTTACTAGCAGCTAGCAGCTGGTAGCTCCTGCTAGCGTTAGCTTAGCCTCACCTAGCACCAATAGCTGTTAGTTAGCCACTAGCCCCAGCAAAAGTCTTCCCCCTCACGCTCGCTCGCTCCAGGTCCAACCGCGCGACCCTTACCATGTCTGCGGCGTTCTCAGCTGTGCAGGGGGAGGCACAATATCACCGGTGACTGTACGCCTTATAGCCTTCGAGTGGTTTGTCAAAACGCTCTTCTCGCTTTCTTGTTTTTTTTTTTTCTGGCCCCCGCGGAAGATGTTTTGTTCGCCTCTCCCTCAGTGAACCCAGCCCTGTCAGCGAAATTCACTTCCTCAACCGGTCTTACAGGAAGGAGAGGCTGCAGTCAGTAAACGGGCCTCGGTTGCGTGTCCGGGTCACTCGGGGCCTTCTCCGTTCCAACCAATAGCGACAAAGCAAGAAAGGCATTGCCAAGTATGGCAAGAGAGGAGTGGTGCACTTGGGCTGTGCGGTTACTTTCTCACACTGCATTGACATTCTTCCTGCAGAGTCGAGACTTTTTCACGAGACTTCTTCACGAGCCTTTCAGAGTCGGGAGCTCAAAGTCGGAAACACTTTTGAAATATTTCATTTATGACTTTTGTTGTTTTGAACAGACACCCTCATCGAAGTTTAACACCCATACACTACACTACTGCCTTAAATAATAAGAATGAAAATAATAATAGTATCAAATAAAAAAGCGTAAGAACATTTTCTATGGCAGTTTTGGAGGTAGAATCCAAATGTCTCATTAGTTTTATAAATATACACTGTCATACAGTGTGAGAGGCCCTTTTATCATCATTTCCAATGTCGATTTCAAAACAGGCTTTATGCAGTTGTTTTACTCTCAGTGTGATACTGTATTAGGTCTTTGATTACTCTTTTTTTTTTGTCTTGGGCCACTTTGGAGTTAGGTCTTACATTGAAACCACAAAAAACGTCTCATCGCATTGTTACTTGTACACAACAAATTAATGAATTCCTAGTTATGGAATCAGTCAGGTCAACTACAATAGTTTGATTATTGTTCAAGTGAGTGTAAACAGGGTAAGAAAATTATTGCAAAATCTCAACATTATTTATCAAGCATGACAATTTGATATTTCAGGACAGATTTTACCAAGTTGACGCACATGATTTGCTATCGCAGGCCACATAAAATGACATGGCCGGATCTGGCCCTGTGGCTTGAGTTTGACACCTGTGGTTTAGGCAGTCTATACTTTTCACATACACAGCAAAAGCCATCAGAAAGTCTAGAATGTATATAACAGATTGTACACTGAGCCTTGTTGAGGCTACATACAACCAGTAGAGGATAAGCTTACCTTTACATTGTCCTTGAAAGCTCCTGATAAAATATATTGAAAGGGAGTAACAGGAATGGATAAGACAAAAACACAACAGTGCATTGTACAAAAAAGTATTACATTTGGTGTACAGTACACGTATACACACCAGAGTTCTTGCAATTAAAAAAATAAAAGAGGCTACAACCAGTAGAGGATAAGCTTACCTTTAGATTGTCCTTGAAAGCTCCTCATAAAATATATTGAAAGAGAGTAACAGGAATGGAGAAGACAAAAACACAACAGTGCATTGTACAAAAAGTATTACATTTGGTGTACACGTATAAACACCAGAGTTCTTGCAATTAAAAAATAAATAATAATAAATACAGTTATTTAAATACATATTCGACAAGAAATTCGGTCTAAATTCAATCCAAAGAATAAATCTGTGGCGTTAATGTAGGCTAAAAAGTGCAGTCCTGTAAAGTGAGGTGATGGCCAAGTGACCTTTTTTTCAAACCATCTCGAGATTTGGAATCTTGGCGAGCAGGATACATGGCGCAAGAACTTGGACCGAAGTGGGACCGCTGCTTGGCAGACACCGCAGTGAAAACTGGTAATTATCTGTTTTAACATTTCGTAAACGTGACTTTATTGTAAAAATATTTTGCATTTTAGTTAGCATGGAAATAATTAGTGGTTTAGCGAATGCAGAAATCATGAAATGACGCCCTTTAGTAGGACATTGAGTTGACCACTGCGTCCGTGATTGACATTTAACTGAGGTCAATTTGACAGAAATGCATTCGCCGAAATTCTTACGGCAGGTCGAAATTCAAGAATACGCACATTATTAATCAGTATACGAGTGAGGTTCATGTGTTGGCTTGTAAGGCAACCCAATTCAGATGAAATATCGAAAAGTAGCAAGGACAGACTTCATCCCACTTCATACAATACTAATAAGTGATCCTCTCTGATCAAGCCATGTCTGATTTGCCATGAAATTGACATTTTAAATAATGCCGGCGTTTCTTTTTTTAGGGAGAGAAAAACTGATTGGCAAAGTCTCCCATATGTCTGATGTCAGTTTAATTTGAAATGCACATTTTTTAACAACCTTGCACCGTAAATGAAGTACATGTGCGCTATTTGCATCAGGTCCAGCACTCAAATGGGAGTCTTCCTCCAGATGGTACTTGCTCCAAGTGTCCTCACGGAGAAGCACTGTGCAACTAACCTCAGTTGACACTGGATGCAATTAAAATCTAACTACAGTATACCTCATTCATTTGTTCAAGGCCACAGCAAACCCCATACAGTGCAGCCCTAATCTAATATGAATCACATGCATACTTCCTGTCCACTAGAGACAATAGCATCTGGCTTGTTGTTGCCTTTAAAGTGCACTTAGAGCACTGGCTTGAAGAGTGTACTGCTGTCTGTGATTGCCTCCGCTCTGCAGGTCAGGGTCATGCTGATCGCTCTTTTGTTTGACATTAGCAGGACCGATTTCGAAGAAAAGTTGTGAAGTGGTACAGCTTGAACTCATGCATTTCTGTGGAGGGGCCAGGAAATATTTTACATTATTGTTCACATTGTGATAATGATACAACAAATCTTAATGACAAAATCAAGGCCCTGTACAGTGTGTAAGTGAGGAAAGTTCTGCTTTGACCGCAGGAACAGTTTTCTGTTTATTTTGTTCGACTGAAATGTCGTTTCCTTGGCCTTTTGATTAATAATAATAATAATAGAACTTGACAGAAACAATTTTAGAGGAGCCGTCACTATATCTTATTTTCTATGAATCTTTAGAATTTACCCACATATGAACATGGCACACAGCGCTCCTCGCGTGCCAACAAATTTAGTGAAAATCATGAGTATCTTTTGAGAATCAATGTTTTCAATGACGTATTATACCACATATTCTAAAAAATTGTGTTCAATGAGGAATGAATTACAAGCTTATTTTTCAAAGGGAATTTACTCCTTCATCTTGAATGCTGCGTATATTCAAAGAATGAATCATTCATACTTTCTGGATGAGAGGGCTTTTATAAACTCCTTCTCAACTCTGGAACGACTCGAGGTCAAATCTCTTGGACGTCCCATTAGTTTCGTACTCATAAATGACGCCAAACTAGTTTCACGTCCGGCTCGGCCGAGACAGTAGAACAAGTGCAGTGTGCCCTGGGACAAATGAAAAATGGTGAAATACTTAGACTGGCAAACAATCCACTTGACTCTGCGTGACGCCACCATCGGCACAATAAAATTTGCTTCTTGCCGGGAGAAAAACATCTGCATTCTTTGAGCTCACTCTTGCAAACTGCCAGCTGCGCGAAAGTGCCTCTCGCGGTCTGAGCAACGCTGTAGCATGTGCGCTGCTAATGGCGTTGGTTAAGATGGCGCATCTTAGGTAACTTTCAAAAATATTGTCGGATGTGGCTAGCGTTAATTTAGCGACAAGTTGCCACGTTACCAAAAAAAAAACGGAATTCCTAACGTCAGTTTTTGTTCCTTCTCCGAGAGTGATTGCCTTCGATGTTAGTTAAACCGAATTCCCGTGGTGGAAAATGAACATCTTATTGATGGAATTTTGAGAGGGTAAACAAATATCTAACAATAGGGTACTGTGAACCTGGTGAGGATTTTCAGGCCAGCGGCTTGTATATTTTTTTGTTGCGGCACAAATCTTTTCATTATAGCCAGACGAAGACAAGCTGATTCAAAGGGACATGTTGATTTGCTCTCATATTTTCCAACGAGCATTTATATGAAAATCAGCGCTTGGCACAAGAGCAAAGCGAGCGCAAGGTCGAAGCAAACATGGAGCCTTAAGTTGAGCAAAATATTTGTATGAAAAGGATGCATATGGTCACGTTGATCTGGACTGATAATGAAGATGATCTTTTATTGTTTGACTTTTGTAAAACTGTGTAATCGAAAACAGTCTAAGGGTTCTGGTTGAAGAACATTGCTCATGCCGCATAGCTCTCTGAATCCAATTAAGATTCGAGATGGGCCAAAATGGCTCTTTTTTTTTTTTTTGTATGTTTTCTGTGCTAGATGGGCTGCCACTGGTTTTCATGGCTACACCTCAGCGCTCTATTCCTTCACTTTCATGTTCAGCCTTTTGACCTGGCCTCTGCCTCAACTCCCGCATACTCCTTTGGCACCTTTTTCAGTGTTTTGTGCTTACAATGTTGCCTTCCTGTTCCTCACATCTTGCCGTTTGTGTTTTCATTAGAGACAGGGTTCTAGACACAGACCAACTTGGGTGCCCGAGCAACCTCATTTATCAATGGTACGCCCCTCCACCCCCCCCAAAAAAAACAGACGTTGCACCGGTGCGACCATTGGGAGAGGAAGGTATTAGTGACTCTCTATACCTGTGTACCAAAATGTTTAATATTTGCTGAAGTGTAATTTATGTGAACAGAGACTTAAGTCGGTTATGCTTACATTTTTAAAATTTCATCCATCCATTTTCCGATCCGCTCTATCCTCACGAAGGTCGCGGGGGTGGTGCTGGAGCCCATCCCAGCTGTCTTCGTGCAGTAGGTGGGGGGACACCCTGAACCGGTTGCCAGCCAATCGCAGGACACATGTAAGACAAACATCCATCCGTGCTAACAATCATACCTCAGTACAGTTTAGAGTGTTCCATCAAGCTGCCACGCAAGCTGACACAGAGCACTTCAAGCACCAATACTTTTTAATACGTTACCTGGAATTGTGGTTCAAATAAAGAACTTTACGATGACCAAATTGTCAGTTAATCAATTGTCACTTTACTTAAAAAGACAGGCAGTCATTTTGTGTTAAAAAAAACCCAAAACATGTCAACCTGTAAAACTGATGTGTTGCATGCGATGCAGTAGAAATTTTGCGTGCACCTCACTTTTGCGCTGGTGCACCAAAAAAAAAAAAAAAAAAAAAAAATTGGAGGTGTTTCATGACAATCAAAAAATAAATTGGAAAAAAAAGCTTTTTGATGTTGGTTGAACAACATTGTGCTTCTTAAAAAAAGGAAAAAAATGTTCCCGGTCTGTTCAGAAAGGTGTATAATTCCCAATCCGGTCAACCTTTTTAGGACGTCTCTTTTTTATCCACTGCGCCAGACACTTTGTGACTAGATCGAACATAATCACGGCACCTCGGTGCTTGAATTGAGCCCTTGCAGTTGAGTTGTTTATGCCGTCTATTTTTCTTCTCTTTTCGGAGTAACTGGCCTGGGCGTTGGGATCGTCTTCTCTGTCCTTCTCTTTAAACGTAAGTCATCAGCGTAAAGAGAACCAGGCTCTCCTCATTTGGGTGATGAATGACTGGTTTTGTTCTCCCCCCGCAGGACGCACATTGCCTGTCTCGTTTGGTGCAGGTTTGGGTTTGGGCATGGGCTACTCCAACTGCCAGAATGACTTCAGGTCGTCGTACTTGATTCATGGCCGCGTGGTAAAGGTGAGCGTACGGTGTGAGGAGGTGTTCGTGTTGAGGGCTCTTCTCACATGCACACCTCAGGCTACACGATTTCTGTTTCCTCTCAGGACCAGCAGTGAAGGATTAAGGAGGATGCGGGCGGATTCACCACATAAGCATCTGTTTCGTGTTGCTCTCCTAATGTGACTCCACCACTTATGTCCACTGTTGCCCTGCTTGGGCCACTCGATGTATATTTAATAAAGTGACTAAAGAGGATTCTATTGCATCTCTTTGTGTGCGTGCGCGTGTGTGCGTGTGTGTGTGTGTGTGTGTGTGTGTGTGTGTGTGTGTGCGTGTGTGTGTGTGTGTGTGTGTGTGTTTACACCAATGAAATGCAGTTTGGGTGTGGGAGGTAATATGGTGTGTTAATGAGCTCTGAGACTTGACCTCCTGCTGTTTTGGAATGAAGGCCAGGTTCAGCATCTGCAGCCCGGTTGGAGAGTGGGCGGAGAAAGAGTTAAGGAGGAATATCATGAAATAATAAGGAGAAAAAAAAATTGCTCACTAGGGGGAACGCAAGGAGGGGTGAGGTGCAGTATATTTACGGTTATGGATAAAAGGACATACAATCCAAATTAATGTCACTTTTTTTTTTTAATATATATATACAATGTTTCCCCTGCGCTGTTCACAACTTAGATAAAACTACAGTGTAATCTCCCAAGTTGATGGTTAAGTCATTTCAACACTATTTTCCTTTCGGAAATACACGAAGGAAAGTGAATTCATTTCTTCCAAGCCGAAGCTGTTGCAAGTATTCATTGGATAGAAAGTGCAGTAAACAACAGCAACCAAAAATCTCTATTCTTTTTAATGTACTGAGCAGCCAGATCCTTTCCATTTCCAGTTCAGTTTCTCCTTTTTGCTACCATTGGTCGTTCAGGGGTGTTCCTACAAAGGCAGGAACGACAGCATTGTCCAAACTGCCTCCATAAGATAAAGGTAAAGAGGAAGATTCTCGGGCAATTTCGGAGCCTTAAGTGAAATCGTAATTGATTAATTACATCTTGAGCCGCGTCCCAATTCTTCACATATGCTTGAAGTTTCTGTGAAGAAAGGGTATTGTCTGTATGCCACTTGCCAAAGCATCATGAGGTCGATGTGGCTTGTGTAATCACTGGCAGTCTGTCCGCTTCTCATCAAGATTGAGTGCATGTGCTCAGACCACTCCTGCGTTTGCACGCTTGTCCGATTGAAGAGGAAGAAGATGAAGAGCAAATGTTAGTGTGGACGTCAGTTGACGTTTAGCCCCCTGCTGCAGCAGAATCTGCGGAATGTCGAAGAAGGCCTTTTCTGGACTGGAGCGCGGGTCTTATTGCTAACAGGTGAGTCCAACACTTTCTCATAGAAGAAAACGGGTGCTTGACGAAATGTTCGTTTCCCCTTCTTCATCATGCTTTTCACATTTGAAGCCCCCGCATTCCAGCACATAAAGGAATGGCGCTTTCAAAGGTCATTGACTTCAACTGCGGTGTTATGCCGAAAGCTTGTCAGATATTGAGCCTATCGCTCATCCCCTGTTCATTGAAATATGTCTTTGCTAATTAAACGGATAAGGCTGCTCATGGACTCCGGCCAGGCTATACACCTGTGCAGTGCGGGAACTTGCGGTGACAGGTGAGCCCAATGTGTAAAGCCAGGCTAGCTTTTTATCTCAAGTATGTGAGTCTTCACTTTCTTTTCTTTGCACATTGCTAGATGTTTGTTTAGTCGGTCTCCATCGATCCACAGATTGCACTGAGGAACTTTTTTTTTTTTAATCTGTTGAATTAGATGTTTATGATGATTAAAACACAAATTGGCATGCTGATTCACAAAACTGCAGCCAGTTATTTTTTTATAAGCACATAAAGTTGTTTTTTGTTTTTTTTTCTCCACACCTTACCACTTAAAATTCCACCGATTAGCTGTGGTAAGACTTACCATTTTATTATGATTGGATTCATCTACAGCATAGTAACTTGTTTGTGCAGTCACAATTGAGACAGTGTGATGAGAGGTGTGTGCAGCTCCCATTAGGTCAGTACTATCAATATCTACCAACAGAAAACTGACTTTTCTCTTAATCTTGTGACCAGGAGCATACCGCTCTAAATTCTATTTCATTTTATCCTGATTTGTTAGTTTTCAAAGCTTGTAACATTTATTCCGTTTAAGAAAACTATGAATTTTGGATTACTGCAGCCAAAGTTGTCTGAGCCAACTCAACAAAAATTGTGTTCCCCAGTGTTACTAGCAACAGCTAACAATATTCGCTTCTAATAGGCAGCACATACTAGACTCGGTGACGGTGTAGGCTGCATTCACCGTGATGAAGTGCTGCCCCCACAAGAAAAAAAAAATGCAATTTATGTTTTTTAGACTAGGGGCTCCAATCAACTTGTAGCCCTTTAACTCTCAGTGTTTACCATTTTTTGTCAAAGGACGAAAGCTTTTGAAACGTACTGTGGATATGTACCCACCATCTGTCAGGCTGGTTGTCCCTTCTGTCACATGGAATATTTTTGTTGATGTGGATGCGCCCCCCCCCCCCCCCCACTTCCTCTGCACGCCCTTGCTTCCTGACTCATTTTTACATTTATTATGGATAAATTAATTTACATAGCTCAGATAGTAATTTTGTGTGACAATTTAATTCAATCGTTTTGAATGCGACTAGATTGTGGAAGTGTACCCAATAAATCGTCCGGTGAGCCCATCTAGTTTGCATGTGTTTTAATTATTTTGGCTATGATTGAAAATGCAAGTGGTGGTGTGTATAAAACACGTTCCGTGTACATCACATGTTGCTAAGCGTGACTAATCCGTGTTATCTGGCCGGATCGCCACTTGATCTTCCTCGCCTCGCCTTTAACTTTCAGAGAACCTTTTTCAAACTGGACATTCAAGCCCCCTCACAGCAGGACCTCCGTCTGCCTGCCTGCGAGCCTTTTTTTTTCTTTCTTTTTTTTTTTTTAACAACCACAGCTTGGAAAGAGCTTTTCAGCGCCCTTTAACGTGGGACTTGACTCCGGCTGAAGGAGGAGGAAAGAGAGAAAGAAGGGGAGGAAGGGGAGGGACGCTCCGGGCTGATGGAGCCTGACATGAGATAGTAGCGCACGGCCCATCTTCTCAGCCTCCTTCCTTCCTCGGACCCCGGACACGCAGCTGGCGCTCTCGCTGTTGCTGGATGATGTGACCGCTGAAATGACAAAGCAGACTCGGATGTACCACCATAGAGCAAGACACGCTCCTCATTTGCTTTAAACAACAACCAAAACATATTGTTGTTGTTGTTTTGTTTTGGTTTTTATTCCTGGGAGTCGGCGTTGACGTGCAGCAACGGTGAGCTCTGTGTTCCGTTATTTTTTCATTGTAGCAATGTAATGTCATCACCGGGAGCTGATGTTTATTAACTATTCTTTTATTTCATTCCTTGTTCGGTGACATACATTCGTTCGACGGCAGCAAAAACAGTATGGCGTAATTTATAAATGTACTTTAAAAAATCCTCGAAACAAAATTTAATCTCAAAATTAGATTTTATGCTATGACTATATTTGGAGAAACTGTGCCGTGAAACTACGGTAGAACCTCAAAAGTCGAACGAACCGAAAGTCATACAAAACTTGGAGTTGAAATCCCACGTGAGGTGTCAATAAATCTCGTGAGACTTCAGGTCATTCGGCATTTAAAAGCTTGGTTCGTTTTTTTTTAATTTAATTTTTTATTTTCTTTAAATTTGCCTTTTTTCACTTCAAAAGCCACTATTAGCAATACATGTGTGATGCTAACCAAAGAACCAGAAACACATTTTAAGAAAATAATCTGGCCGTGCAATAAAATGATCAATTACATGTACAAATTAATTTCACCAATCGGATGCTAATACAACTGGCATGTAGCTGAATGCATAACGGCTAATAACTCGCATAAAAATGACCCAAGAAGCTTTCTAACTAAAAGTATACTTAATGTTCATTTTCTATTTCTCAACCGAGGGTTTCCTCAGTCAACTTCTTATTGAAACAAACAAAAAAAAAACGCCTCAGTTTTTAGAACACACATTGGTATTTTTTAATTGCTTCTTCTTCCTGTCACTTGTTCACCCATCAGGTTGAAGTTAATGTTACAATCTCAATTAAAAATGCCAATGTGTGTTCTAAAAAAAAGTGTCTTCCAAAAATATTCAAAAATTATTTAGGCAATTATGCTACGTGGCCTATGATGTATTCCGAATTTATATTCATAGTTGTGCATAATGTTACAGCAGGTTACAAAAATAAATGAAATATACTTTTAAAGAATAAAACCTCTGCCTCATTTTTGAATACTTGTCTCCATTATGCTATTGTACATCAATATGCATTGTGGAAAAGGTTTGAGAACCAATGTCAGTGTTTTTTTAATGTGACAGTTTGAGGCTGAAACTCCCTTTACTTGATATTATTTCTTTTGGGAAATTTGTTCTGAAATCAGAAGTCAACTATTGTTGGTGAGCATATTGTGTTCAGCTTCAGATATACCACTATCGATATCACTGTCAAATATAGTTTGTCAAACTTCGGGCTGGGGCCCCAAAATGTTTTGTGTTTTTTTTTTTAGGTTGGGGGGGTGGCGGGGGTTGATTATTGTCAGAGAAGAATGCTTTAAATAGGTTTCACTGTTCATTAAGCAGGCACACATCTTGGCAAATATCTTTTCTATTTGTGTTTGAGCTAAAGTCATGTCTGTTGTGTTTTTTCCTCATTAGTTTACACACACAATATACAGCATGTCACTGTCACAGTGTAAAACATGATATATTTTTAGTATGTTGGTTTGAAAACCCCTTCAAGTCAACAATGTATTTGTATTTTACGCATATTTGTATTGGGTTTGCTTGTGTCTGACTCATTGGGGAGGACCAAAGAGAGTGCAGCAGGAGAAACGTGTTAAAACTGTAGCTTATAAAAGACTTGACAGGCTGAGGCATTTTTAAGGGAGGTGAGGCTTTCCTTCTTCCAACTATTGGACTTTTTTAGGGACAATGGGAGTCGAGTCCACCCTAATGTTCTCACTGCAGCTGGTGATTTACATCATTGCAGAGCATGCCTGTGTCAGTTGTTGTACATCACAAACAAGGCCAGGCAGCTTCGGAAAGTTACCGGCAGGTTTGTTTTTGTGGAGAATAACATCAGAGCACAAGAGGTTGGTGCTTGTTGGTGACACACTGCCGCATTGTGCCCCTTTAGGTGCAGTCATGTGGCAGACCATTCCCATTTGCTGCGCCCTGTTTGCATTGTATGCCGCGGCACCGCCCGCACACATCAACCGCCTGGCGCTGTTCCCTGACAAGAGCGCCTGGTGCGAAGCCAAGAACATCACGCAGATAGTCGGGCACACTGGATGTCAGCCTCGCTCAATTCAAAACAGGTCAGAATGAGACCCCTCCCTCCTCTGTGTCCTTCCTTGCTTCTATCTGATAAACTGTTTAAAACTACAAGCCGAGGTCAATAATTTTCCAAAAGTATCTTAAGGAAAACAAACAACAAGAGCAAGAACAAAAAAAAAACCCCTCATGTTCATTTTTCTCGTTTAATGGTTTTGCATGTTGTTGTATATTGCAAGCACACTGTCTTTTATTGTTTCTCTGATTCCCCGTATGAAACAGCTTCCAGTAGAAGCCAGGAAAATCCTATTGAAGAGTCATTTGTAATATGTTAGCCATTTACCACATGCTGTGACATTGTATAAAAGTGGTGGGGCACCAACTCCTTTTTAGGTATAGACTACATACCAGGAAAATGTTAATGTTCTCTGAAGTGTCTGACAAAACACCATTTGTGTGTCATTATAAAAATGTTGCAACTGAATTGAAATTCTATCTGTAGAGTGTCTTTGCATGTAGTATTTTGAAACATTTGACTGGGAATGAATTTCAAAAGGGACAGATTGTACAATGTCGGCACTGCTGTAATACTTCAGAAAAGAGTCTCTGCCATTTTGCCTTTACTGTATTTCAGTGGGAAATGTAAAAAAAATAAAATACTCGCACAAGGTGGATCATGGAGTGCGATGCAACTCTGGCTTCTACATGCAGTAGACAGTCCTAACAAAAGATACGCAGAAGCTCCCAGAAGATAGGCCTCATTCTATCTGTTTATCCATCCATCCATTTTCAATACCACTTATTCTGAACAGGGTTGCGGGTAGTTGCTGGAGCCTATTCCAGCTGACTTCACGCGGAAGGTCAGACCAAACCTTGAATTGGTCGCCAGTCAGTCGCAGGGCACGTATAGAGACAAACGACCATTCACACCCACATACACACCGTCACTGAGTGGAAACCGATCCCACGCTGCCCGCGCACAAGTCGTGCGTGTGTACCACCACATCAGCGATTCGATCTGTATACCTTTGTCTACAATTTGCAAAACTACAACAAAAAGTGGGGATTCCCACCTAATGTGCTAAAAGGTGAATACATTAATGAATTTCCCTTAATTGGTCAATTTAAAAAAAAAAATTCACACAAAACAATGTGATTTTATTCATCTCTCATTTATTCAGCTCCAAACTGGCAGAACAATTCCACTGGCGTTAGAATTAATCTACTTTTTGCGGCGCATCATCAGGTTGAGTGATATGATGTGATTTTACTGAGGTTTTTTTTTTTTTTTTCCTGTCCCACGAGACGGGCGATAATGGCCTATGTCTTCCTTGCAGAGCTTGCCTGGGCCAGTGTTTCAGCTACAGCGTTCCCAACACGTTCCCACAGTCAACGGAGTCTCTGGTGCACTGTGACTCCTGCATGCCTGCCCAGACTCAGTGGGAAGTGGTAAGAATTATTGCCTGTTTGTTCGCTCATGTAGCAAGCTGACTTTGGGCCCTCTCACCCGAACACACAGCTTCCAGGCGAGTGTGTTCAGTACTCACCAAAACCCAAACAAACATGGCGCATTCATTCCCATGCTTATTGACAATGTTAATCCGCGTTCTACACTTGTCGACAGTTCATTGTACCACCAAGACAGGAATCCGCTCTTGCGACAACAAAGACTTTGGAGTAAGCACTTTGGAAGGCTGCTTTGTAGACTAGACGGGTGGGATCTCAGGTGAGGTCACCTGTCGTTGCAGAGGAAAATATTTCATCTCTTACCAAGAACAGCCGTTACCTGACAGAATAGTCGCTTTGCTCCTCAAATTGGGTGTACTGAATGTGTGTGTGTGTGTGTGTGTGTGTGTGTGTGTGAGAGAGAGAGAGAGAGAGAGAGAGAGAGAGAGAGAGAGAGAGAGAGACTCCAACTCAACTCACTTTTAATTATCGTCAAATGGATGTTTGCCTTTGTGGTTATGATTATTGTTGCATGACTTTAACTCGAGCTGGAAATAACAAAAGCAGATCCCTTGAAAGCGGATACCACTCACAGTTTCCTTGGCCCTCGTACTAGATTTTGATGAAAGTGCTGAGTGATCATTTTTAATGCACAATGCAAACAGTGAGGGGGACGTTGTGTGAGGTCTGGTGCGCCAGTTGGGCTTGTGTAACGCCGAGATTCACTGGGAATTCATAAAGTGGGATCCTCCGAATTGGAATGTACCAAAAAGTGGTCAATTGTGGGCTTCCATTAAAATGGTCTCCAAAAATATGCTTTGAATGTCAAACAGAACACGGAGTAAAAACAATCGACATGCCTGACGTGTGGCCTGCCAAATCACATTTTTAAAGTGGGCAGATAGACCAGGCCATTTGTAGTTGAGGTATCGAAAAAGAAGTGAAAATATCAAGTCAATATCACCGTAAGACTTTAACTTCCTCCTTTTGTCACCATATATTATATTCCTTGTATTACGTATTACAATGTTTTGTCGATGAAATGTATATAGGTTCTCACTGGTTTGTTTTTAATAAGTTAACTGCAAGCACACAATCGACATGCAAACAGCGTATGTCAGCTTTTGGACAGGGTGGACATTTTTGGAGAATGTGAAAGTATTAGTATTTTGTGAGCATGTGGTTGACTTTTCCCTTTAAAAACTTTCCCCGCATTGTTGCGACCTGTAACATCTATAGCTCAATTGAATAAAAAAAACAAAACAAAACAAAAAATTTGCTTTCTTTAGATGGAACTAGGGCCCTACTCATGGTGGAGGGAATTATGAACAGTTCCTGTGAGAAAGCAGCGGAGGAAATCTCAGGAAAAGTCTATTAGAACATCTGAAATGCATTTGGGGTTCTTGAGAGGCACTTCAAATGTGTGCTGACTCTCATTTAACATGAGTTTGAATGTGATCGGTTAATTCTGAACCCAGCCACATCCCAGTTCTTAAAAAAATTATTATTATTTTTATTATTAGAGTTCTTAGAGGGTGTGCAAACTTGTGCAACCACATCATTTCAGTTGTTTATTTTCATTCCCATCTCAATAAGTTTTTGGGGGGGTATAAAACACACACACACACACACACACACACACAGTTCTTAGAGGGTGTGCAAACTTGTGCAACCACATCATTTCAGTTGTTTATTTTCATTCCCATCTCAATAAGTTTTTGGGGGGGTATAAAACACACACACACACACACACACACACACACACACACACACACACACACACACACACATGGCAGCAGTGAATTCACCCACACGTTTTAAGAGCAGTTTATAGTTCCATAATTGAAAGTTAAACAAGGAACACGTTTACGTCTGCACAGGTGACTCTTGAGTGCCCAGGGAATGAAGACACTCCTCGCGTGGACAAGCTAGTGGAGAGGATCTTCCACTGCAGCTGCCAGTCCTGCGGCAAGGAAGGCGCCCAGGAAGGCGCCATGATGCAGCTGTATCCGGCAGACAACAGCCTAGACCCCCCATCGTTACTTGACACCATGAGCGAGACTCACTCTCACCCGCCGGCCCATTCGGACGCACACTCGAAGCCCGGCCACGCACACGCAAGCCATCACCCTCTTCCACGCACGTCAGATGTAGGGTAGCTTTGACCCATCCTGCCGCTGTACTCCCCCCTCCCCGCCCCCCCACTTTGCATTCTTGTTCATGGGTAGTGTTGCAGAAGCACTTTGAAACTATGGATTCACTTTGTGTTAAAAGCTGCAAATGCATTGATATATTTCTTGTATCCATTGTTCATAGATTGTCATTAAACAGAAGAGATTATAGTTGCACTTCTTTTGTTTGCTGATAAAAGATGTTTGCATTTGTTTATCCAGACACAACCATAATCGGTTCATGAACTGTGGTATCTACCCTTTACCTGTATCGGATTCAATAAATTCTATTGTTGCAATAGCTTGACTTTTTTATTTTTATTTATATTTTTTACTCTTTCATATGCACATTCACTGAACCCTTCATGACTGAAAAATAAAAATATGATTTTTTTTTTTTTTACAAATTCAAGACATAAAAAACACATTTATTAAAAACAGAAAACAACTTCAATTATTTATTATTGGCAGCAGGTGTAGATCTTGAACATTCGATTTCTGAAACAAGAAGCACACCCTGACAAAACTGAAATGTGTTCTCAATTTAATGTGTTCTCAATTTATGCTTACCTATGGACAGACATACTCATTCCAACCATACCAATAAAGTGCCACTAGGTGACAGTATGGCTCTGGAAACACCTTTCCATACCCTTTCCATTGGTGTCTCGTCAATCCTCAAAAGGTAGGTATTTTTACTCTCTTTTAGTTTTATTACACAGTTGTGAATTACCCTGGCAGATTTTGTAAGATGTGATTCATCCTGTATGGAAAACAAATCACAGCAAAAACACAAAGACAAAATAAGTGGGGCCATTCATCCAGTGCGTGAATTAAAATAGTCATTTGGATATTTGTGCACCCCCTGCATCCCTCACCCCCCACCCTCTTCAAGAAAGAGTCTTCAAGCTTTTTACTAACCCTCGTAGTTCAAGGCTAATATCAAACTAAACATAAAACTAAAACCACTACCCATTATTTATATAAAACAACCACATAACTTTGTCTTAAAACCCATCTTAATGCTAACACATAGTGGGAAAGGCCAAAGGGGGCAAAATGAACAATATGTGGCAGTATTATTATGCTTCGAGCAGATTAATTTTTTTAATGGTGCAGCAACACAGGTAGACAGATAATAGTTCAAGACTTATAGGCATATATTTGTTGTCCTTTGCAAAAAATGTCTATATTGCAGCAGCTTACGGAGTCACGAACAGTAATTGTGAAACTCGATCATTTCTGCATGACTGTTTTATACTCCCCCCGTTGGATATGAGTGTTTCTAGTTATGAGCAATGTTATTGCTCGCTATGGTCACGGAACAACTTATATTGCAGGGTACTACTGTATAGTGATTTTAAAACATCAATCGCATGATGAGTGAGAGGGGCACCAGATGACTTCAAGTAATTTGCAGTAGCTTTTGAAAATGCGGAAAAACTTCTAACTATGGTCGTTTCAGTTTTGTTCAAGGTCAAAAATATGATCCAAAAAATCACTTTCTTAATGAGGGCAGGTTTTAAAATGTCATACCGTATGAGGCTGGGTAGTAATACAAAGAGCGGCACTTTACGTGTCAGTCTCAGACTCATTTTGATATGTTCAACAATTCTCTGAAATGAGTAATTGTAGTTTCATGTAATTATTTAAATGATGTTATATTTGAATAACATGCTGATGTTCTGTAAAAAGAGGCTCGCTGTCCACGCTTTGAAAAGCCCTAATGTATGACATAGTAAAAGGTTACATGCATGGGTCACCACACACACCCGTTAGACACGATGTTCTTCAAACCAGGCACACCACATGTTTCCCGATATGATCGCCTAATCTTTGCTCGAAGACCTCAATCAGTCCCCGTCATCTATTTCCCGGATCTTCTCCTCCATTTCTCGTCAACTCTGTTCCGTTATCGTTTCCCTATTTCCTTTTTTTCAATGTAATTCCATTTGAGCGACAACAGAGCGACCGGGGGTCTGTACCGCGCGACAAATTGATCGCCTCCTTATCTCACGGCCACAAAGCCGACAGACATCGATGCCCACGTCACAGGTTATTGTATCAAAACGGGAGGCGGGGCATGACATTGTGTGGTTCCGAATGGCATTAACTTCATCGTGGCAACTGTAATCCTTGAGATATCGCTTTTCTTTGGCAAAACTATGCAGTCGTGTCACTCTAGGAGAAATCTGGGATTAGGATGATCTTTCCAAGGGTTTTATTTTTCTTGTCCATGTAACCCTTTCATGCACCGTGTAACGTGATAACATGACAAGCTGTCCACTGTAGTGACCGCTGTCCCTGAAAGGGTTAAACATGTTATTTTGGTGATATTCGGCCAATGTTGGTGAGGGATTTTTTTTCGGAAAAGATGAATCTGCATTCCCCCCAGCGATGCTGCGTCTCCCATTAAGGCCAGTGAGACCATATTTAATAAACAACAGTTTATTAAACTGACAAGGAGGAAAGGTTTATCAAGATTTTTATGGGGCACACTGGAGTATGAATGCGCTTGGACTGCTGCCTCTGGTCAAAGTGATCAGAAATTGAAATTTTTAGTCAAGAACAGAGACCTGAGACATGTACTTAAGGACAGTAACTGCGCCTTTTACAGCCGATCGCATTCCACGCCCGCTTCCTCAATTTAAATGACTCATTAGTGCCAATGTCACTCAGAATGCCTGCTCGGAACTCTTTGTCTTATCTCGAAGGGAGAACCCAAACACATTTTAACTGCTTCTATCAGCAATCTCGTCCTTTCTGTTACTCGAAAGGTGAGAATGTAGATCGGCCAGTAAATCGATCCGTAATTATCCCATCTGTCGATCTCATGCTCGATCCTTAACCCCGTGCACCAGAGGGAGGATCATCCACTTAGCATCGGAAAAAAAATATATTTGAGTGCTCATCGGTGTGACAAATGTCTTTTCATCTGATATTGACAACTCCACAGCTATCAACTGATCATCTTGGAATCTACATTTCAGCAGACTTTCCTAACTTGCGTAATTCTTCTCAAATATTCTTTGCCCTTTCCCATTGCTCTTTAATTATCCTTAAAATGTCATCATGGATTGAGAAGAAATTTCTGAAGTTACTTAACGGGCACTTTAAGTCATAATTCCTTCCATTCGTGCAGGCCATGCCTCATTGATTTTCCTTAAAAGTAGATGACATCAGACCTCTTTTGTAATTAAAAAAAAATAACCCACCAAGGATCCAGAAGTCCTTGCCAACTACAAAGCCACAGCAAATTTCCTATTTCTTTCAAAAGTTCTGGAAAAAAATGTCACCGCACAGCTTCAGAAACAAGTGCAATAGCCTCTTTGAAAAGTATCCGCTGAGCCCACAGCACAGAAACCGCTCTGGTCGGGGTGACGAATGACCTGCTTATGGCGGAAGATGCTGGTTCTTCATCATTACATTTCGCCCGAACCGCAGAATTTGCCCATCAAGCGCTTGCACAGCATTAGTTGATTGTAGCACATCATACCTGTTCTCCTCGAAGCCGCACAGTCCAGAAAACCCCAAATACGGAACAGTGTTGCGACGATTCCGACCAGACACCAAAAACAGAACACTCGACCCCGTCTTGCACTCAGTTCAATGGCTTCTCTTTATGCCATGGGGATGAAGACAAAATCTTACTGTTAGCACATCTCTGCATACATGGCAATTTTCTCCCTTCCCCGTCATCCACACAACCTCCGTTCCAAAAATATGAACTGCCTCCACCCCTTTTCTCCCTGACCACCTGAAGACACTATGCACACTTCATAAAGGAACTCAAAACTGACATTTTTATTGACGCCTTCCGTCAAAAACGGATTTTGCCTCGAAAACAGAAGTCAGCTCAAATAAAGGATAAACTTTGTTTCAACTCAAAAGTTGAACTTCGTCAACTTCAAGCCTCAACCCTCAAGTTGTGAAACAGCCACCATAGCACTGAGCCATCCATGTGTTTCACCTTAGATAGGCCAGTTAAAATAAGTGAGAAATTCCACATTCCCGCACCCTCTGCAGAACATTCCAAACACGCTTCAGCATAAAGGTTTCACCTCAAAAAACTTCACACCAAAATAGGTGGGCGAAATTGAAAAGGAAGGAAAAAAACAACAAATAAAAAACAAGCAATTGGTACCAAAAAAAAATCATATTTATTGTTTTATTTGTTTATATTTATATATTTATGTCTTTATGTATTTTTGTGCAGTTCAGTTTGCTCCCCTTATTTTTAGCTGTGTGTGTTTCAGCGCACTGCATCTTTGCACTGTGTTTGAGAGAGGAAAGTAATTTCATCTGTGCTGTATGTTGCACATAGAGCATATTTGACAATAAAGCTTGACTTGACCTAAATGCTTGGATATTCAAGCAAGCAAAAATAAGAAAGAAAAAAGAAAGGAAACCACATTCAGAAGGAATTAAATGTTTATATAAATTGCAAATGATGAATAATGAATTTGTCATGAAATAAATTATCCATGTGGGGGGAATATACAGACGAGTGTGTGTGCGTGTGTGTGTGGTGCTCGTGCACGCGAGCTCAGGTCGCGCGCCCAAAGTGTCTACCGCTCTCTCAGCGTCGCCCAAACTCGCAGCTGATTTTTCTCCAGCCCATCATTTCAAAAACTGTCACTACGAGTCTTGTTTGTTGTTCTCGCGTGTAAAAGCAGCAAGACTTCAATAGCACCGAGTGGACTCACCGGAATTCGAACACACTTGCAGGTAAGCAGTTGACTACTTCATTACATGCGCAAATTATTGTTGATATTGTGAGAGGAAATGTCACTCAAGGATTATAAAGTGGATCCGAATTAAGAGCTATGCTATGCATGAATGCTTTAATGATCGTTTCATCTCTGCACGTTTTAGATTAAAATGGATTGCCTGTGTCAATGGCCAAGCTATAAGCGACAAAGGATTGATCGGTAGGATGGGCGTGCCTGTGCGAAAAAAATATAGGATCCTGATTTGCATTTTGTCTAATGATTTTCAGACCATCAGTCATGAGACGAAAAGGGGATCATGAGTTTTACTTCCCACTGAACCCCCCCCCCCCCCACACACACACACACAAAAAGGCACCATGGGGCTTGTGCATATCTATAACCCCCCCCCACCTCCCCATGTGACTAAATCGTCCTTTCAGGATGTGTGGCACAGATATTGACCTGGATGATGGAGGCTCAGTCGAGGAAGAGAAGGAGGAAGAGTTGTGGCTGGGCGAACGAGTGAAGATGCTGCCCCCCCCTGTGGCCCGTAGCGGGGGTTCGGCTTGGGGTACCCGCAGGAGCAGCGCGGGCTGCGTTGTCTGCGGAGCAGCTCTGGTCCTTTGGAACTTGTGTGTGCTCCTGGCTGGTGCTCTGCTCCTGATGCTGGTCTTCTCCTTGGTGCTGCTGCCAGCAGTGGTGCTGCTCTACGCTGGATTCCTGTGCCATTCCAGAGTGAGTTGATTCCAACATACAGTCACTATGTCCAGAACAGTGGTTGGTGCATTGAGATACTCTCGACCAGTGGTTCTTAACCTTGTTAAAGGTACCGAACCCAACCAGTTCATATGCACATTCACCGAACCCATCAAAAGTGAAAAATAAAAATATGATTTTTTTTTTTTTACCAATTCAAGACATAAAAAAACACATTTATTAAAAACAGAAAACAACTTACAATGTAAGGAAGCGATTCTATTTCTGGTGTGGCCATGGCCACCTGGGGGGCAGTATAAGAGTCACGTGACTACATAAAAGAGATGGTCGCATTTGCTTGCTAAGCCACATTGATATTAATCCTTTACAGAGTATAAAGAACATGTGCTTGTGAGTATTGTTGTCTGTCTACAGGTGTTGTTTTTATAATATATGAATGGACTGGCGCATGTTTGTAGGCGCGAGCCTCGCTGCAGTTGTTTGGGAATTTCATTGCAATTGGACTGCTCCGTTTGTCTTCAGAGATGTTCCTTCTCTCATTTGAGAAGGCTTCACCAGTTCATGCAACTAGGCTTGATTACGACAGACCAGGCTGGGTTGATCTGGAAAAACTCAACTATTTATGCTCCAAGTTGAAGGTAACCCCCCCTCCCCTCCCCCGGCAATGATATCATTCTTTTGGGATGCAAACGACCATTATTAATATGCTTGGCAGAAAGGCCTCTGGCGATCAATAAGTCGCTGGGTGGAAAATCCCTCATTAATATTCCATTCAGTTGTAAAAAAGTAGAGAGCTACTTTTGCAGTCAGGAGGGATGGTGTTTCTGTTGTTTGTCCAGGGCAAAATCATTAAGTTTCTTGGGAACATCTGTCCGAATAAAGCTTTGCTGTAAGAATTGATGAAGCCTTCTCGGATGAGGGCAGAAATGTCTTGTAAGATGTTTGCAATTGATTCAATGCCCCGAGAAAGAAATGACCTGGATTAATGAGAATATCCACAAGCATGTTTGGGAATTTGGTTCATCTCTCTGCATCCTGTTGGGTGTTCCAGCGTTTGCAGAAAGTAGACTCATCTTTAAACCAGGTCAAGCAGGTCCAAGTTGTGGTGCGGGAGGTGTAACGTGATTTTTGGTGGATTTGATCGAGGTGCAGGCAGACAAATTCTGAGCTACGTGGGTGTTTGTGATGGATGTCATCATATTTCATTCATAACTATCTCAACTGCGTGCATCATACCCTCTGAATGATTGTAGAAATCAATTAATTGAAAGCATTATTACCATCTGGAAGATTGATAGACTTCTCGCATGCCACATTTCAAGGAAATGAGAGGATCCGCTTTGGTCCGCAGTGAATCAAGTCGGCTGTGTTCACAGCCACAACGGCACAAACTGTCCGTTTTAATAATACGACTCCCCCTGCCATTTCCACGTGTCGGCGATGATACCAACACAAGGTCTTAACCGCCTCTGTGCAGAGTTCAGCACCTTGCCGTGCTGGACACAAAAATAGACCCCCACGTCTCCGGCAATCTTCTGCTCAATTGATTCCCTGATTGCCTTCCAGCTGTCTCAAATCTTGTCATATGGAAAGCAATGGGAATTTTTTTTTTTCCTAGTGTACTATTCTTATCTTGTTTCATAGCCACAAATGAAAGTCTCATGTCCCTTTTTCGAGAAGAAAACTCCAACTACTATATTTTTGGGAAGAGTGGGTCATCCTGACATAGGAACATTGAGAGTAAGAAACAAACACAACAGAAGGCGAGTGCTTTGCTTTTCATACTCTTGATTACAGTCTGACAGTTTTGAATGGTTCTACTTTCCGGGCAAGTCCACTAGTAGAATAGGCAACTGAAGTAGGTAATTAGTTGTTTCCATGGCAGGGACAAACACCTCACTTAATTACAAGCGGATTGTTTTTAAGCTTTTTGTTTGACGTTAAACTACTGGTACTACACATTGCATTAGTATGCAAACACTGTAAGCAGCGAGCACAGAGAGACAAGGTATGAAACACGCCGAACCCTGAGGGACCGACAGGTTTAATTCTGCATGGGTCTTGGTGTCACATCTTCTTGTGAAGAGCTACAGCTACGTCCTTCTATAAGCCAACTCCGCCCAACATGCAACCATTGCAGATATTATATTTTACTACTGCATGGCAGTGTGGAGAATAAACACAAGCAAGGCAGTAAAATACTCTGCTCAAAATTCTCAAGCGAATGCATAAGAATCACAGCGCAACTCTGAATCAATCAAACTTTTGGAATGTCAACCCGTCTGGCAAGGAAGCAATCACGACCGTGAATCGATTGCACTGCAAATGGGAGTCTGAAGGGCAGCGCTGTGTCTGGCTCACAGTTCTGAGGTGGATTTAAGAGTGCCTTGGTGCCACTTTCCAAAAAGTTGCGCTTCAGCTTCATTGAACACTAAATCAGTGGCTCCGAACTGGTCTGACTCCTCATAATCATTCCATATGGACAAGCCGCAGCGCAAATCAAGGAACAATGTCAACATTCTGATGTAGTGAGAACGTGTTAAAGTTTGAACCTGACATTACAAATTTTCACAATGGGCCAATATACACAAAATTCCAAATTTTAACATGAAACAAAAAAAAACGGAAAGAGTGTGAGGAAAATATGATCTTTTATACTGGACAGAACAATGTATATAGTACTTAATGGAACTTCAGTAACATTTTCAAAAGAAAATAAAAGTGGACAAGTTTTTAATCCACACGTGCATATTGTTGACGTTCATGAAATAAAATACAAATTAAAGGGGAAGTCAACCCCCCAAAATATTTGACAAGAAATGTTTTATGCAGCCCCACTAGTATAAACACGACATTCGGATTAATACTGTGATGTGGAATTTGACTTAAAACAGTAAATCCACTTGTTTTTGTCCATCTCAGGGGGCGGCCATTTTGTCAGTTGCTGTCAACTGAAAATGACATCACAGTTGTTCGGTGCTCATATAACGACCAATCATGACTCAGCTTCAAAAAACAGGTGAGCCGAGATTGGCCATTACCTGAGCAATTGTCCCTGAACACAAGTCCTCAAATATATCCAACCTGTTATTGTAAAAAAATTAAAAATTAAAAAAAAAACATCCAAACTTTTAATATAAGTGACAATTACCCCACAGCTTCTGCAGAGTGAGGAAAGAGGCGCAGTTTTACAACACTTCTCTATCATTTGGAGGGTTCAAGAGTAACTGATCAAATTACATATTTTTCGATCAGAAGTCATGGACGATGGTGGCAAGCAAATACAGTATTGCACTTCTAATAGTATTGACCAATTTATATTAAGGGATTTGGTAAAAGGAATTGCTGGTAAAAGCGATTAAAGGGAGAGAACAAAATGGTTACATTGTTATAGATTTCTTTCCAAAATGAAAAATCAATGTACCAGAGAAACAGCGTAACAGAGTCGGGATTGCCGCAATGTTGAGACAGGAGTGTGAATTTTTAACCCGCCCTCCAACCTTGTTGATGTGTCGAAAGCAATTGTTGCTGCCCGACAATTCTTAGATTGTGGGATGCTGTGTCACTTTGTGAACGTGCATGTTGCGGGAATATAGCCTCTCTGTAATGGGTCACATGTAAAATGCTAAATGCTGGATTGACAGGTCCGATGCGGCGGAAATTTTTTTGTGCGTGTGGACTTCCCCATCACCGGAATTGATTTGACAGCTCAGAGAGTTGGTGCCAACTCTGAGAGACTTGTTTTCTCACACTTGACTGCCTACATGACATCCCCCATTTATAAATACTAACGCAAATGCGCCCACTTAACATACTAGCCAAAAATCAAAAGTAGGGGTCTGGAAGTCGCAGCTCTAGGGTCACATATGGCACTTTCATCCATCTGCTTTGACTCTGAGACTCGGAAAATAAATATGAAGTATTTAATTAGTAAAGATAACGGCTCTCCTGGAACATCAACATACAACTTTTTAAAAATTTGTTGGTTCTAAATATTTTGTGTTCCCTGTTCATCGTCATCATCGTAATTGCAGCACACAATCGTTTTTTGTACAGACAGGTAAAAAAACAAGCAACGACATCTGTCCTCCACTCTCACGCCATTCCCCTGTGTCCCCACAGATCCTGGACGGCTCGTCGGCCATCTGCAATTACCTGGACGACAACAGCTGCTCGGCCCTCATCATCCTGGGATTTGTGATGATGTCGCCGCTTGTGGTGGTGGCGGCGGCGGTCTTCTGCGGCCTGCTGCGAAGGTTTCGACTACTGCTTCTCATTCAGCCAATCAGTCGCGCACGGTACACAGGGAGGCTGATGGACTGGGTGGGCAGCGTCCACGCCTGGGTCTGATTGCTGCATTAAGGTGGTGACTAAAAGGCATGCCATGCTGAGTCACCGGTAGCTTTTTCTTACCTCATATAATGCCGAGAGCAGTGTTTGCCAGTGAGCCAAGGCATATTCTTTACAGTAGAAAAACCTCACGACACACCACTGAATAATATAATATATCATGGGGTTCCTTGACATAGCTTACATAAAATGGGCAATTCGTTTTTAAATAATGACAATAGCACTCTATAATAATTTGATAAAATCATACAGTATTGGCATAATTAAATATAAAGTGAAGAATTAAACACTGTGGATCATGATGCAGAAACAAACGAAGAAGACCTTCACGTTTGCTGTAATTAATTCAGTAAGCTGCGGTAATATTGATCTGTTTGTTTTTTTGCAGAGTATATAGAAGGTAGTTTTGTATTGTTGTGGTGTCTGGCTACATGTGTTGCTGCACCGCTTGTGTTCAAATAGTCAAATTGTCCGATGCATTATATCACCGCCACATGGATGCCGTTTGTTAATCTGTCAATGTCTTTTCATATTATGGTAGCATTAAGATAGCAGACTTTAAGGTGAAGTTATGTTTGTCATTAAACAAAAAAATTAGTCCATCTCAAAAAATTCTTAGGGTCTAGTCATTCTTATGTGAAGACACCACTGAAAACCCAAATAATAATAATGTCTCGGTGTACTTGCACATTTATTTACTCTGTGTGAAATGTAGGCCTGTTTAATTGAACATAAAGCTATTATTCTGTTATTCTGTATTCTCAGCAAAAACTCGGCTGCGATGAAGTATAATACTTCCGGTTTTGTTCTTTCAAATTTAGTCTCAAATGAATTAAGTGTGTCTCCCTCTATTGGTCGAACGTGGAATTACAGTGCACACAATACAGCTTCGCTTTCGATCAAAATAGTTTTGCTAACTGTACAAAAGAATTCCGTGTACCTGGAGCCAGCGATGGAAGGATATTTACTGAATTGTGTCCAAGGTGGATTTCTGTAAAGCCTTTTTTTTTTCCCTGTATAAATGCACTTAATGTAGCTTTTCTGGCAGTCATGTCTTGTACTCTACGAGGGAGGCTGTGATTATCATGGTGTAAAACAATGATTAGAAAACAAAAGTGTGCAGTATGATTGTATAATGACTGTTTAATGGGTGCCAAGTGTTGAAGTAGAATTTGATCACCAGATTGTCTTGGCTCATTCTGCTGTTAAGTGATTTGCTTCATGTATGCATTACTTCAATTTTGCTGTACAGATACAGTAAAATACGTGATGAGTGTAAACTGTACTCTGTATATTAGTACCAGGAAAGGAAAATATTGTTTTTGCCGTCTTGCTTGTGCCAAACAACACAAATACATTTCGTCATATTGAGTACAGGTACTCCCATCAATAACAATAGACTCCACAGTATTTCTTTTGTGGTGTGACCTTTTCCCTATAAAAAAAAAAAAAAAAAAATGCTTTTACTGATTTGATTCTATTGAGTAATTGCTTAACATTCATGTGAGACAATACACATACGAAAAGGTCCGATTAGAAGACAAAGCGAGCCAATATATTTTCATTACGCTAATCGATGTTAACAATATACAAGCATGGAAAGAGGTTAGTCAACTGGTGAAACGGTTGAGGTCTATTGTGTTGATGCTTAGGGGCCCTTTAATCAATTGGGCATATTGACAAATACATCATTGGTACAGATTACAGCATTGTACGGGTACCGTGTGTATTATTAGCATCAGAATATGGCTGACATGTTCAATAAAGAACTTTATTGTTGATCAAAATGATTTTGTTTTCAAATATTAAGAGATCGTTAGAGATAAAAATTGTTTATATTCATCTACTTCATCAGGTACACCTCAATCAAATAAGATCCTATCCAAAAGCTGTATCGATAATAACAGTAACAAATTATTTGTACTCTTCTCAGACTACAATACTGTGTATTTTTCACCATTTCAGCCAAAGCAGTAGACAAAAGCAAAACTTCTCCACAGTCAAACTAGTTTAGTACTGGGCACCGCTGAATATAAAGCTCGCCTTTAAATAAAACACTGACAATTTAGCAGCCCACACATTTTGACGAGAACAATGTTCCACTTTGAAGTGATTGAGGTAATGGATGCTTCTGTATGCCCAAAGTGTGTCAAGTGCGCACGTTAATATCAGGCCGGAAAGATGGCCAACGTGTCACAGCCGCACTGAGTCAATAGAATAATTCCATTTGAAGAGCAACGCTCAATGCGGATTGAATAATTGCGTTGCATGAAACAGACTTGATAAATACTGTATACGGCTTAAAGTGTCATTGTTTCTTCACTGCCTATGTAAGATGTTACGATGTATACTGTTTTGTTCTTTCTTTTCGCAGAACTATTCAAAATAATGTGTTAACAACAGCATATCATCGGGCTAGGAGAGAATTACATGTATCAGTGTTATATAAATAGCATACACAAAAACCATTGTAGTTACAGAAAAAAAATAGATACATTTAGTCAAATCTGGGAGGGTCTATTATTTCGTTGCTCAATTTGCATGATTCCTGAGAAGTTTCCAATCTCAACCTATTTCTGGGGATGAGTGGCCAAGCAAATAAAACCCTTTCAGGACTCCGCATCATGCTTCCAACAAACTGTGATTTTCACATCCTCTGCACACCAAACAACTTTGGGTGATGAAGCGCTCAAGTGCATAATTACCAGCAGCCAGCGAGACACGTCTCTCTGAGGAGAAACACTTCCAGGGCAGGCCGTAGGCGTTGGGAAGCAAAGACTTTTAATTAGTGCAATGAGCATCTCCTCTTTTTATGATCCATTTAAAAGACACTCATCCACTTAGCTTTTGCCATGTCAGTTCGGTTTTGGATGAGACATAGCAAGTGGCAAGAAAGTCTCATTTAAATTTCGGCCTCTATTTTTTTATTTTTATTTTAAATAAACGCAAATGTCCAGATTTTCATTTCAGCCCAGGACTTGCTGCGCATATTTTGCCAATATATTGTGGCCCAGTCGGGCTCAGCGGGCTACCGCAGTGGAGGGAGTGTGTTGCAGATGTGAAATTTCGTATTAGAGAATTGATCTGCTCAAAATATGTTAAAAGCAGGCGCAAGGTTGACAGTTGGTCTAACACAACATATAGCGCTTATCTGCAACATTTTCAACATCGGCTTTAACCTGCTGCACGGATTTTCCCAGGTTGGGTCACGAAAAATAGAACCCTCAGTGCACATGTGAGTGAATGACTGTCTGTCTACATTTTGTATGATAAATGTAAATGGACTGAGATATTTATATTATGTATGTTTGTCATACACAGATCGAAGTTTGCAATGCACAGTATGTGTCCGACACGTTTAGATAGAATTTGAAAGACGACCTTTGCATGAAGTCGAAAAAGCATTCAGTCACCCTGACAGCACTTTCAGCCCAAGCAAATGTTGCGAACAATTTGTGTTGTTCTTTTGCATAATAGTCTGCCTCTGGATGAGGCACTGAGTCGAGTCATTCATTTGGAGACGGCTGTGATGACAAAGGTCACATTTAACAAATCTGCATATTGTCAACAACAAATACTCCCACTCCTGAATGAGTGTTGGTGCAGATGTGTTTCTTATCACTCCAACAGTCCCATTAATTTCAAGCTGGCTGCACAATATATGACTTTACTCATAACAACACTGTCTCATCTGCGCTCTTGTTCTCTGCTGCTTTATGAAGCACTCAAGCTAAATCTATAAGCCATTTACGGCTCTCAATTCATTTTCCTCTTGTGTACTGTCATACACACGCACCCACACACACACGCACACAAACACACACACACGTGTGCGCATTGCCAGATGTTTGTTATGGCCACAATGTCCCCTTTCTACCTTCCATTTACAGCCACACTATTCCTAATTAGCTCTCCCCCGGAGAAAAAATATCTTTTTGATTGTTTCCTCCAGCATCAACCCCTCTGGATTCATTTGCTTACTGTGATAACATCTTATTGTCATGATAGCGGCATCCCCAGATGATTTCGCTGCAAGGTTTACATGTTTGCCTTTTACAGAATTCCTGTAATATGCCTCGAGTATAAAACCCCACCTAATATAGCGAGCACCCCCAAAATCACCCTAAAAAGCTATTTATTTTTCTCTCTGTACTTGTGTCTAATATAATACGGTCCCACAATTTGCTGGAATTATCTTTCTTTCCTCATTGAAATGAATGGAAATGCCATTAATCCGTGCAAGCCTAAAAAAAAAAAAAAAAAAAAACAATGGTAAAGTGTTTTTAATAAGAAAAATCGCACGCTATAATATTCCACTTTATAAAAACATACAGATGTGACATGAAAAAAAATGTAACATGTTTTTGCCACATTTTTTGTTTCAATTCAATGTACATTGTGCATTAACACATTGTGTCCTTCTGGTATACACAACTTAGCTACTTGGGGGAGGGCGTATAATACAGCCATACAGAGATACACAGACATGATCCCAGCTTCTCAGTAAACTGTAGTAATATTCGTTGTTTTTAATAGGATAAAGAAAATATTTCTGTCAGTATTTTTATATTCTCTGTGCATGTGTTCCTTTACTATTTGTTCAACTATTCTGCAACACGAAGCCATTTTTTTCACCTATCTATGGCATTTCTGTTGCCATTAAACTAGTGGACATCGCACATCTTGGCTTACAGCCTAAAGCGGAAAAATGGTGTAGCCGACGTTATGGTCAGTGGGCGGGCGAGTCAGGGAACAAAAAATACTTTCCTCCTTTGTTTTTATGATGTCAGGCCGCCACTCTCTATTTGTCTTCAAATTCAACTGTGCACACACAAGTGTTGAGTTTGCCTCTCCTCTTACCCAGCAGAGATAAGAAGGCGAAGACGCGAGCTCCCACTAACAGATAATCTTCCCTTTCTTTTCCACCTTCTGCCTCGATAATCTCCCTTTAGTCCACAACATAATAGCGTGGCTTGTCGCGGGACCCTGTAGGTGTAGGTCCTTCTTGTTTTCTCACATCGAAAATCCATTTTCCATGTTCCACTTCTATCTCATTACAACCTGTCGCCCGTGGCGAGTACATAAAAAGGAATCAAGGCAGGCTATTCATGAAACCCTGCTTCCAAATTCGACAACACACCCTTGCATGATTCAGGATAGGATAGCACAGGAGCACAATAGGTCAGTCCGGCCAATTACACATTCAATCAAGAAATCATATTCAGCCAAGGGGTAAAAAAAAAAAAAAAAAAAAAAAAAAAGGACCTCTGTCCCAATAATCTACTTTTAATGATATCAGTATTTGTTTTGTTCTTCTATTCTGTGTGAGGATGCGCGTCATCCGTCCAATTATGTTTATCGAGCTCACGTGTGTGAGACTGACACTCAAATAAATGATTAATGAATAATTATTTCCATCTTGTCAAAAATACCTGAGCTCACAGTCATTCGCATCTATTTCTGGACACTCGGACTTCATCCCACATTACAAAAATATGATAAATTGTTCATTGGTATTTGTGAATGGCTGTATGTCCATATGTGCCCTGTGATTGGCAATCTCGAGTGTAACCCACCTCCTGTCCAACACTGCCATCATGCATGTCATGATCTGTTAGGAACAGAAAGTAAAATGTTCAAAGTTTCTCGTTCATGTGAAGCAGAGCGGGAACAACACATTTGGCTTTCATGGATGATACAAAAAAATAAATAAATAAAATAAAAAGTTACTATCCTGAATCAGATGCCAACATTCGCTAATTGCTGTCCAAGTTTGCACTTTTCACATTCAACAAATAAAAAAAACACAAAGAAGCTGCAGCATGACAGCATCTGTCATCATTCCGGGGGTAGCCCCGTTTTAAGAGTTCAACTCATACTAATATTTACTTTTCAGCGTGACGATGAATGGTTCCTTTCTGTCCGCACCGCGTCCATCTGTGGATGAGAGTCAGCCGATCGTCTCGTCTCATAGACGACCGTCAACGCGAAGAGCAGAGGTGGCGACATATTCGGGTGATCCTTGAGCATGCGGCGGTGCTGAGCGGAATGACAATGGATGTGTTGAAGAATAGCAGCTATAAAACGTCACATAAAGACAGAATCCAAAATTTGAAAGAAAGCAGATATACGGTAAAACACCCGCGCAACAACAATAGGTACAACTATAGCTCAAGAGATTGAACACAAGAGTTCTATCAAACATTCTGCCAACTGCGGATTTTCGAAAATACCGCAAAGCATTTTTGATCAGCCCTTCACCCTCAACCTGTGTGATTATTGCTTTAGTCAGCAGCAAAGCGGCAACTTTGTGTGGATGTGTTTGTGCGCGTGTCTCTGTTTGTTCCTCTCGTTTACTTTCAAGTCAGCACTAAGGAACGAATCAATGCAATGACACAACCCTCCTAAGATGCTATCATCATCGCTGCTGCAGTATTTGAATCAAAGCACACACGGAGCATTCGAATATGGGCTCTAAAAGAGACAAATGTGTCAGGTTCACTACATGAATAAATAGGACAGATGGTTGAAATGTAAAATGCTCCAGGAAATGGATGAGCCAAATGAAAAGAGTCGGAAATGGAATGAGAACGGAAAACACCTTCAAAGTGTGAATGCGAGCGGAATGGTTGTTTGTCTGTTGGTGCAACGTTCGTGACTGGCGACCCGTCGAAGGTGTACAGTACCCAACCAAGCTCACCTAGGACCCTAAAATGGATAAAATGGAAGGATGGCACCTTAATGTTTGCCCACCCCCCCTCCTAAAAAAAAAAATCTGTTCACATGTGAACAAATAAAACAATGTTTCCTAATGACTTTTCAAAGATCAAATGCAAAAACTTTCCAGGTCAGTTTTCTAAGTACAGTGCGCACTGTATTGTCAAAATTTTAATATTTCAGTTTTTTTACTCCAAACGTAAGAGTGAAAAAACTAAAAGCCAGCACTAAAATGACATTAAAGCAAAGTCAGTGATTTCTTTTTCGTAAGAATCCATATACCAACCATATCCAGTTCATTTTTAACTCAACTCCACTCTCAACTCAACTGTATTTATAGAGCACTTTCAAACAGCCACTTTCAAGAGCTTTTAATGTTTTTTTCTGCCCCCTGGCCAGCTATAAATTTTACATTCACTTATCTATTAATACGAACTGAACTTGCAGAGACATGACTCATCATCATGAAGTACACACTTGTCGAATGCTGTACCCCAAAGGCAGCACAAGCATCAGAATCGCCAATTATTACATATGTGCCGCTCTTCCAAGTTTGGCTAATGTTACAGAATGAGGGGAAATTAGCAACACTGAGATTTTGTCCTAGCTGGTAAATTGCTTTGTTAACTTGCTAAAAGAAATGAGTCACTAAAGTCAATTTTGGATTCTTTGATGTGCCTGGCAAAGCCCTTACAGAATTTGTTTGACATACCAAACTTCGTACAGATAAGATGATGGTGATAAAGAAGAATGCCATATCCAAGGCATGCATTTCGCATGTTTTTATTTTTGAGCGATTTTTAGTTACATTTTTTTAACAATATTTTTTTTTAATCGTTGCTCTCTCAATATGTGTTTAAAGAGCTTCGAAACGCACACCCGATGATCTCTCGTGAGATACAAATCGCTGCACTGTGGTTGTGAAAGGTGAAAGTTGACACGCTTTTGTTTGTTTTCACCTGGAGCTTTTGTGCAGAACACCATATAGAGTGGAAAACACATGCACCATTTCATATTTGGAAAAAAAACAGACGCTCTGTTCTTTTACATGTTTGTCCCTACAAACACGAAGACACACTTTATTGCAACTTAGCAATAGGGCTGTGATGCCACATGTCCAGACAGGCAGCAGACAGATGTCTAAAAACACACGCATACACACCCACACACGCATGCCCCCCTCCCACACACACGCACACACACACGCACACACTGAAGGAAAGACGGCTACATCCGTACATGTCTGGATAAACAGTCAAGTCATGTCAAGTGCTGCGTAGTCTGCGTTGTCTTCCGCAGCTCGTCACTTCAAAGCCGTCTGAGGGTTTTCCTTGCCACCAACACTCATCTTGTAAACAATCCACAACGTGGAGCAAATGCATAATAACACGTTTAAAGGGAATTTCCTGAAAGCTAACAAACTCAGTGTACGACCATGACGTAACGATGGTGTAATTGGCTCTTTTCCTCACCTGTGAGAAGCATTTCCACATGCTAATTCGACTTGCAGATGAAGCGTCGTGCACAACCAATAAAGTTGTCGCAATATGAGGTCATAAATATTAGATTTTTATGGGGAATTTGGTGCCCCACGTCAACTCTCAAATTGTATGATTTCTTAAGCTTTTCGTTATGAGCACGTTATTCTGAAACAAATAAATTGCTTAAAATTATTATAAAAATGAATACAAAAAACACACGCTCCTTCAAAGTGGGTTGGAGTTGACCCCTCCCCCACGTTACGTCACTGGCAATGACTTCCGGATTAATTACGCAATTTAAATTCGCAATCAAAATCGGCCATATTTTTGAAATGGATATCTATAGAATTCACTTGTCTCGTGAAAACTCCTTAAACTTAAATTTAAGAGCCGACGGGAGAATATGCACCTCAGTCATGCCACAATATTTGTCTAGGAGTAAATAAATAAATAAATAAATAAATAAATAAACTGATTTGGCCACCATCTTGTGGCATCTTTAGCCAATTACCTTTTTTGGATGGGTATCACATATTTACAGATTTTTCTGTTCACTTGACATACTATTTTATCGTTTGATTGTTTTATATTGACTGCGTAAAAGTGGTTTTCATGCAAATATTTACTGTGACAATGACTTTACGACTGCATCGGTGTCGGTTAGTTAGCTAATCTGTCTTGATTAAAGTTTATAGGACCTGTCTGGAAAGAGGAGCACAAGGCGCAGAAGAATGCATGCGGTGCGGAAAAAAAATAATATTTGGTGGTCATAGCTCCTCAGCCTAAACAAAAGGCCTCTAAACTGCATTGAATCAGTTATTGACAAAGTTGGAGGAATGATTCTAAGGTGGTTAAACTTGTCAGACTTTGCTTACGTGAGCAGAGAAATTCCAGCCGAATATGTGAGCAAGATTGTTTTTTTAAACCATGTATCAACAGATTCCAGCAGCCATTTGAAGTGTTATCGTTTCATCGGCCTGCCAAGACATCCCTCCTCTTACCCATCATGCACCTCTTCACTGTCTGCGGGCTCATGTGCATGAAGTCAGACAAAAACTCAGATAAGACTCAACTCTTCTTCCTTTTTCCAACACCAAACCTAAAGATCCAAATACTTTTCTTGACTCACAGCCACTAGGTGGCATATTTGCATGGTTGCTGAGGATTACCGTATGTTATACTGTCATGTATTAACCAGTGCTATTGCCAATTTGTTTTTACCGTATTATCTGTGTTAATTAGTTTTAGAAATTATTGTTCTTACAAAACAATATTTTTCATCAACATCCAGCATGGGTGTCAGCAAAAAGTCATCAGAAAACCGAATCTTCAAGTAAAAATCTATGCAAAGATCTCCTGAAATAAATCTACTTAGAAGGAATTAAAAAAAAAAAATGCAACTACACTTATTATATCTGTTGACAATGTTGGTATGACCTGTCAGGGTTGGCACAATGGGCGATTGGTAAGCACATCATCCTCACAGTGCGGCAGTGCAAGGTTCGACTCCGGCCTTCCTGTGTGGAGTTTGCATGTTCTCCCCGTGCCTGTGTGGGTTTTCTCCGGGTACTCCGGTTTTCTCCCACATTCCAAAAACATGCATGGGGTTAATGGAACACTTTAAATTATCCCAAGGCGCGAGTTGGTTGTGCGTCTATGTGTGCCCTGCAATTAGCTGGCAACCAGTTCATGGTGTACCTCGCCTACTGCCCGCAGACAGCTGGGATAGGCTCTAGCATGCCCGCGACCCTTGTGAGGATAAGCGGATCAGAAAATGGATGGATGAATCTCTCTATTGCCCCCAACTTGTATCTTTATCATGAACTTTAAGAAACCACTGATTACAAGGAAAAACAACCAATCAAAGACCAAAGGACTGACAGATGAGGTGTCAATCATTTGCCGAGCACACTGATTGCAGTCACACCCCTGTGGTCTTGAGATGACCTGTCACCTTGGACAGAGCTATGGCAGAATATCCACCTCCAGAAAATAATCCCTCATTTACCGACGACAAGATATAAGACTAGCAAACAAAAGCAGAGCAAAGGGACCTCAAGCAACTGAGAGCATTCAGAAACAAAGTGAAAATAGCCATGTTTCTGCTTCACGGTATCACCTCTTTTTGAATAGAATTGATTGTACAGTATCATTAAAAAAAACATTAAACATAATTTTGTCACACTCCATTATAAATACGGAAATTATACTACAAGTGTAGCAGTAATGTTGGCTTGTTTACATTGCTGTTATCTTAGTGCTGTTATTTTGTTGAAGCTGGATATGTTTTCTCTGACAACTATGTGCTTTCATAATTTCATCATAATGAATGGCCACGTCTCAGAATTGCGGATTTGAAGATTATTAAAGTGAGGCTACATTGAAATCATTCCAGCTGTTTTAACACCACAGACTTCCCCTTCCTGAAATATTTTTAAGGACTCCGTTTCTTTCCAACCACAGATCGCGTGACAACGTACAGTATTAGTTCCTTGCGTGCCATTTGTTTTTTCCGACATGTTATAATTACTACAAATATTTTCATGAAAAACAGAAATGTAGTTTAAAAAAAACAATCAAATGAAACACTGTCAACAGCATACTGCGGTGAGTGAACGTGAGGTGTGACGTATGATGTTTACGCTTCGTAATAATGCACAATTGGTATTGATAGTGCAAGGGGCGTAACTTAAGAGCAGTGTGCAGTCTGCCCTTTATGTGCCCATTAGACCTGTAATGAATCAGTGAATGACCGCGGGCAACGGCTGCCTCCCTTTTACATGTTAGAGCAGCTAGACGACGCGTTCTGGCACCGCGGAACGCTTTTAAACGATGATGTGCTTCCTGGACCAGCACGAGTAGGAGGAGGAGGAAGATGACTCCGCGCAATCGTGCATTGCTAATCAACACTTCCACACTAAAAGGAGAAAAGTTATGTCGTGTGTGACCATCTAATGAGGATGAGGACTATTTTGCCTGGTTGTGTTTTTCTGTGGGCGATGTTGCAGCGCGGCAGTTCGCAGCTCGTTGAGTTACCTGACTCAGGTGAGAGAGAACATGCACACCGCGATCATATCTCGACACAGTCATTCTCACAATAAGTATATTTCGGGTCTATATTTGCGCTATATTTTTATTTTAGCAAGGGGACGTAATTCATCTCGACTGTCACTTCATTAGGTACACCAGCACCATCTAAAAATGCCAATTAATTGTTTCTGCCCCCCCCTCCTCCACCAAAAAAAAAAAATTCAGACTTGCCTTTTAACAAGATCTTTCTATGATATTGTAATTTATAATAAAACATACAGTCACATTAAAAATAAATCAAATGTCAAGAATTACAGTTTATCACTTTTTTTCCCTTTGCTTTAATTCAATGTACATCATGTTGCTCCTTCAGCTGCATTCTAGTTGGCCATCTGGGTGCAGTGTAATTCAGATATGTATGGAGCTTATTACAATTTCATAGTAAGCCACAGTAATAATAGTCGTCCTTCACAGAGGATAAAGTTATACGCCGGTGAGTACTGTTAAATGTCTTGTCTACGTGTGTTGCTCCACCCTATGTATTCAACTACCCGTTGCCTAAAGCAGCGGTGTCAAACATACGGCCCGCGGGCCGGATCCGGCCCGCAAAGGAGTTTAATCCGGCCCGCGAGATGATTATGTAAAGCAGGTGTCAAACATACGGCCCGCGGGCCGGAACCGGCCCGCAAGGAGGTTCAATTAGGCCCGCAGGATAATTTAAAAGTGAAAAAAATGCATTAAAGACAGAATTAATATTTTTAATAAGGTGCAATTCATTGAGTATCCGCAGGGGGACACTGTTTTGATCAGAGAAGAAGACAACAGCAGCCTCAGGCTGTCACTGTGACAGACCCATGACAGCAGACGCTATCAATAGCACTCTCACATTTACACATTTAATAGCACTCTCCTTAGTTTGTAAGATTACATTTAGATTTTATATGCACGTGTAAATGGTTTAAAACTTCCTTTCTTTATGAATCTCGTTTAATCTTAAAGTGCATTACTATATTTTTCAATACCAATTACTTGTTAATGTTTGTACAATCAGTGGGATCATTTGCAATGCATATATGTGAATGATAAAAGTAAATTGCACATTTGTCGAAGGAAATGTAAGGTGCTTCATGAAATATTTTGTAAAAGATATGTTCATTAAATTTCAACATTTTCCTAATGTTCTTGTGCTTCTTTATACCAAAACAAAGGAAAGACATTGTTTTGGTTATTTATAGCAAAGTATGGTATCATTTTAATGGTCCGGCCCACTTGACATCTACCGAGGCCGTATGTGGCCCACCATGTGAAATGAGTTTGACACCCCTGGCCTAAAGGGACACAGCAACAACAGTGTGTTCGTACTGGGAAAATATTTTACCAAACATAAGAATGTACCACCATCACTTTCAAAACAGGCACGTGTATCTTTGTTTCCATTATCACTTCTTAGGGTAGGTTATAATTACTAGGCGTCCCAAAACTTTTTTCCATCCAGTGGAATTTTCAGGCATCTCTCACATTCACAGATGAGATGCTCAGATTCCACCTCCGTTTTGGATGAATTCAAAGATGCAACATTTCATTCAAGCATCTCCATCTACAAGAGTCAGTCTAGCCCTCATCAGCTTGTGTGTTGTGTCTGTCTCGTTTTATTTTCACCCAGCTTCTTCTCTCACACCCCGAAAGGTATTTGGTTTATGAGCAGTTGTCCTCCATTTTTTCACTCTTTTCCGGCTGTTTTATTTTCCTCCCTTTAAAAAATTAATGATTGTGGGTAATTACTGCAATAAAATATTCCTTTGGTTCCGCTGAGGCTTCAAAAATGGAGGATATGGCCTGCATAAATTCGAACACTCCACCTTGAAAGAATTGGAAGAATTGAAAGAATTTCTGCTCTATAATATACTTTGAGGTCTTTAAGATTCAAAAGATGAACATGAATAAGCGATGAATGTCTCCGCTTTAATTTCACGGTATTTGGAGCTGCATCTGATACACATACTGTACCACCTTTTGTTTGAATCCACTTATTTTACAAGTGAGCAAATGTATTCTGTGACTCCTCCAAAGTAAATTGTTTTTCTTCTTTCTCCTGTTTAGTATCGAACTGCTGTGAGGGCGATATTCTCATATTGCTCGACTCATCAGGAAGCGTGGCCAACTACGAGTTCTCACGTATGCTGGGCTTCACCGCCGAGCTTCTTGAGCCCTTCTCGCTAGGCCGCGGCCACGTGAGGGTTGGGCTACTGCAAGTGGGGACCAAGCCAGCCCTGGAGTTTGGCCTAGATGTCCACAACGAACAGAGAAGTCTACAGAAAGCTCTGCTCGGCATCACACAGCTGCAGGGGAGCACCAACACCGAGGCGGCGCTACAGGTGGCTAAGCGGCTCCTGGCGGACACCCGTGTGCCGAAGATTCTGCTCTGGCTGACGGATGGCGTTGAGCTGGGGAACGTGGACGAGCCCATAGCGCAGTTGAAGGCGCAAGGGGTTTCTGTGTTAATTGTATCCTCCGTGCACGGCGACTTCCATGTGTTGCAGCGTGTGGTCTCCCCGCCTTTGGAGTCCCACCTTTACTCTGTAGACATAGACAACATTGACATCATCACGGAACCCATGAGAGAGGCTATTATCAGTATGTGTCAATATGTTTGGTATCTGGGTCCAGTATATATGTGTGTTTCTTTATAATATTTATTTTGGTATTGCTGAAAAATTGCAGAGTACAATGAGATTTAAAAGTTGACATTTAAAGTTTTACGTCTCTGTCACTCTGATGAGTTGCGATGAAGTACCTGACAATTCTCTGTTTATCATCCGGGGTAGCTGTTTATCACGTTGCAAATCTAGAAACTATCAATACGATATAAAATGCAATAAAACAGCAAGCAACTGCCATGCAAATCATCCGGAGCAATTCAGAATGAATGTTTCTCTAAATAATATGACAAAGACCTCACGAAGATAACTACAGACGGGAGGTTTATCGAGCTTTGCACCTACCGAGAATTGGAAAAGTGGAGATGAGAATGAATTCGAAATCTGAATGGTCTAAGAAGCACTCAAATTGAGAGTATAATTTAAGTAACATACTGATTCTGAATGCCCTGGCTCGATGAGATTGACTTTGCAGTACATAAAGGCTCCAATGTAATTGCAAAAAAAAATAAAAAATCCACATGGATGTGCAGGAAGCAATGCAGTCAAGAGAAACGCTACAAAACTAATACAATAGACTGTTGAGAATAAACTGATTCAGTTTCATGGAAAAAAAATATTAAGAGTTTAGGTTCAAATGTAGGTCAGCGCTTGTGATCGTGTTTCGGCTAGCAGGTCCTGACATGTTGTGAAAAAGCGCTATATAAATCAGGATGTATTGTATTGTATTGTATCCCGCCACCGATGACGTTTTCAACATAATTCTTTGTCTCATTTACAGGAATCATTCGAGCAGAGCGCCTCCGTGCCATTCGCGTCACATCCCACAGTGCTGTACTGCAGTGGCGTCCTGTTTTAAGCACACGAAGTGGCTACTACGAGCTGTGGTATAGCGCCAGTGGGAATACACGTGCAGAGGGGAGACGCATTCTCCCAGGAGAATCCAGCACGGTGGAGCTGGCCGAATTGCGACCCGAAACCACCTATTCCGCCTTCCTCCGGCCTGAGTCCAACAAGAGGCTTTTTAATACACTCACCGTGAGCTTCACCACGCTTCCCGGTGAGAATGTTATCATAACGTCAATGCTGAAGAACACTGATATGAACACCTAATCAATCAATCAAACGTCCTCACCCTTTTCCACCTCTTCTTTATTGGTACTCTTCTATGGTGGTTTTTAAAAAAAATCATCAATAAACAAAGACAGCAAAGCACTCTTATGGTTTTAAAACTTTAGCTCGGTGATTCTCAAAGTCTGGTTAAAAAGTACCATGAGTGCTACACGGGCTACCTCTAGTGGTATGCGAAAGAATTACTACCTCAGTACTGTTCAGTTGTATTTAACTTTTAAGTTCAATAATATACTGTATTTGCATTTGTATTTAAGTAAATTTTAATTAAAACTTTCCATGCAATACATATTTTAATGTATTTTTTAAAATATATGTAATATTTATATATATATCTAGAGTAGGGTTTGGGATTTTTTGTTTTGTTTTTCGCAAGACACCATCCCAGTTTCACAGTTGTTGTTTTTTGTTTTTAATTAATCTGAGATGCAATTTCATTCCTTGTCATAATTATCCTGTTGCCTCTTCCTATACTACCTTCAGGCATTTTAAGCCCAGCAGTGGTCTCAGTGCACGACTCTGGCCCCCGTCAGACACGAGTAAGCTGGGGTCCCCTGCAGCCAGCTCTGGTTCAGAGATACACCGTGGAGTACGGAGCCATTCCAAGCGGAGCAGTACACACCGTGATCGTCGAGAGCCGCCAGAACTCGACTGTGCTCACCGACCTGGAGCCAGGAACGGAGTACCTCGTTACAGTCAGTGCTGTGTACAAGAATGGAAAAGAAAGAGCCATGTCTGTGAAAGCATGCACTCAAGAAGGTGTGTGAACGTGTCATCTTGCTTATCATATTTTAAAATGTATTTTACAAAAACATCAACTTTATTCCAAGTTATAATGTCACTCTATAGCCACGTTTCCACCAAGCACTACAGTCCAGTTTGTGTAGGCAAGGTGTGGATGTGTCAGCAAGGTAAACAGTGTGACATCATAGCGGCAATGACATTGCGTTTCTTGCCAATCAAGTCAACAAAGTAGAGGAGGACAACCCAGTAAATGAAGGACAGCAATAGAGGCCATCCAGCACTTTATGTTCGTCCTTTGGCATATGGCTGTTTATTGCAAGAAGAGAAGCTTTGTATGGTATTCACTGCAGAGGTGTTTTCACATGAAAACAAAAAACTATTAAGATCCATCACCAGAAAAGCTTCATCATTACAATACCAGTTATAATATTAATGATGGGAGATGTACATGAAGGGATGAACCAACATCCGTCACCTTCAGTGGGCGGAAAAAAAATTAAAGAGGATGTGACGTTAAATATAATCTTCTGCAAAAACTTCCTGGTTATTTTTCTTTTTCTTTCAATTTTGCAGCATGTCAAATTAAAAATTGAGCCGTCATCTAGTGGTTGACAATGGAATTACACAGGAAACACATGGATATATGGATCAAGAAAAATGTGGTCTAGGGCACATTCCGAGTTCATTTATCCTGCTTTGTATCTTCTTTTTAACCAACAGCGGCGACTTTGCCTGCCCTCGCTGACCTTCAGTTGACCTCTGCGACCCATGACGAGGTGCAGGTAGAATGGAAGGCCCAGCAGCAGGGCCTGAGAGGATTCTGGCTCAACTTTGAGAAAAGGGGCACTTATGACTCCTATTCCACATACCTGCCGCCGTCCTCGCACTCAACGCAACTCATAAATGTCGCACCGAGCAGCCGTGTGTGCGTGTCCCCCATCTACGGCTCGGGCCGAGGAGAGGGCATATGCTGCTCAACAGAAAAGTAAATAGGTTAATGGAGCTGAATGTCTCTTCAGTTTTTTTTTTTTTGTTTTGTTTTGTTGTTTTGCTTATTCGTGAAAATGCAATATCCGCCTTCCTGGATTAACGAGAGAATGCTGCAATCTAGCATCTGGTGAACATTCTGCATTTGGAGTGCCGAGGCACAAGATAACATGTGCAAGACTGAGTATTCTTCTTTGTTAAATAAATTCCAAGGAGGAAATTACAACATGTCCTGACTGTGGCTTGGCAATAACTAATATTGATTATTAAACCAACCCTTAAACATATGTTTGGAACATAATTTCCATCACACACCTAATCAAGTTTCATATTTACTTAATACATGTTTCCACAAACGCAGGCTCAAGTAGTAGACTAACATGCATTTTGAACAATTCAATTTGAGTGTTTTTTTTTTGTCTTATCTGAGGTGGATGTAACCCACGGGGGAAAAAAAGTATTCAGACGATTATTTGATTTTTATTAACAGGCTTTGTCATTGTTTTAATGGTTTACGCTAAAACAGCAGCTTTCCTGTTTAACACGACATTTAAGTTGTTGCCTCCCCCAGCCACTGTCAATCTAACTAACAAGCTCTGCACAAGCAAGCTCATCCATCATACCCTCTAATAAGCCCAGAACAAAATATTTTTAAAGTATTATTATGATTATTATTATCTTTTCATGTTTATTTATGCTTGTGTTGTTCTTGTATTATTTTTCCTTTTGTTAAATTAAAGTAAAATATAGAAAATATTGTGTTGCATATGTATCTATCTTGAGTTTTCTATGGAGAATGTTGGCATACAATCCACAATTCTGATCAGATGGGCTGAGCTCCTTCCTTGTTGTTCTGATGTTTGCTTGGTTATGGCGCCATCCAACGGCTGTTGTTAGAACTTACATTGAATGGCCCATTCAATACATGACTGTGGAGACACTTCCGTGTTCCACCCGAATGAATTCAAATGTATCGGAATATTTCCCTCTCTGCCCCGTTCTGGAAGATTTCTGACTAGTTTAGCAAGTATCACTAATTAGCACTGAAGCTGCTCAGCTTGTCCAAGATGGCGATCGTGCCGTGACCAGATTTGAGGGCTTTCTCTCTCTCTCTCTCTCTCTCTCTCTCTCTCTCTCTCGCTCTCTCTCTCTCTCTCTCTCTCTCTCTCTCTCTCTCCCCCTCTCTCTCTCTCTCTCTCTCTCTCTC